>NW_012130070.1:632798-637667 GCF_000143395.1 Atta cephalotes | reverse complement strand
GGCACCAATTTATAGCCCCACCTGTCTTGAACAGATAGAGACTAAACTGACGGACTAAACTGAGTTTGAAAAGTTCTCTACCATTTTGCAATGCTCGCAATAATTAACGTTTAAAGATAGCCGAATACGCGCGTCCGCCCGACCTACTATTGTCGAAGGTATGGCCCACCGAGCTCACGGTGTACCGCGCCGTTCGAACTTACAGACTTGCGGCAGTGAACGGGGCGTTTGTCTCACTCCCCGCGAACCAAGCTATCGATGGTGAATATTCGGCGTTTTAGAAATAATATCTCGATTGCGAAAATGATTTGGGAAAAGACTGTTGGATCAAAAACTGTTGGAAAATCTTTAATTTAATTCATTCTGAAGCGTGCTCATGTACATACAGAAAAATGTTATATAAATATTATTTCAAGTAAATATCAAGAATATTTTAAAATTATATTATCAAGAAAATATTTTTTATAATGATATAATCGTTACTCAAAAAAAGAAGAATAAAAATTGCGTTCTCTCTTAACACTAAAATGATATTTTTCTGCATTTTTTTACACTACCGCTCATGGAAGTTCAGACATCTACCAAGTGTATAAGCTTAAATTCGCTGTTTTTTAGTCAGAAAAACATATTTTTTTTTCCTAGGAAGCAAAAACAAATTTATTCAATACTTGTCCTCGCTAACTATACATTTTTCCCATCTTTCGGGCAATTTGTGTATACCAGGCCAAAAAAAATTCCTCATCTTTTGAGGCAAACCACTCATCAAGCCATTTTCGGACGTCTTCGTAACAATCGAAGTGCCGCTCAGCGAGCGCGTGGCTCATCGACGAAAAGATGATAGTCAGAAGGTGCCAGATCTGGTGAGTAAGCGGGATGGGGTAGCACTTCCCAGTTGAGTGTCTCCAAATAATTTTGGAGACCATTGTTGACGTGTGCGATGATGCGTTGTCATGGAGGAAAATCAGCTTGTCATGTCTTTTCCGATAATGCGGCCTTTTTTCACGCAGAGCACAGTACAATTTGATCAGTTGTTGGTGGTAGCAGTGAGCATAACAGTTTCACCAGGTTTTAACAGTTCGTAGTAAATGACACCTTCCTGATCCCACGAAACGCACAGCATCGTCTTCCGTCCGAAGCGATTTGGTCTTGAGGAAGATGTTGATGATTGGACGAGATCAACCCAAGATTCCTTGCGTTTAGGATTCTGAAAATAGATCCACTTTTCATCACTTGTCACAATCCAATGCAGGAACGACTTTCTTTTTTGTCTGGCAAGCAGAATTTGGCATGTGTTTTGGCGTCGCTCCATCTGCCTATCGTTCAGTTCATGCGGCACCCATTTTCCGATCTTTTGAACCTTCCCCATAGCATGTAGCCGCATGGAAATGGCTGCTTGAGAAACACTCAATTGCTCGGCAAGCATTTTTTGCGATTGGGTATCGTCCTCGTTTAAAAGAGCCTGCAATTGACAATCCTCAACCTTCCTGGGCCGATTTTCACACTTCTTGTCACTCAGGTCAAAATTGTCATCATTGAATCACTGCACGTTGCTTCCGATAAAGCATTGTCGCCATAGGCCTCCACAAGCATTCGATACCATTCGGCAGCCGATTTCTTCAAATTGAAACAGAAAAGCAAAGCTTCCCGCATATGCTTTTTTTTTAACAAAAAACTAGACATGATTACGAAAGAAAAAAATGTATGTTGTTGTATGAAATTGCTGATGATGTGCACTGATTAATGTTGACAGATGTCAAACACACAAAAAAAAGTGTGTTGTGTACCCAGGGTAGCTTTGTATGCTCACTAATGCCACCTATGAGCAAATAGCGGAGCTGTTTAAGCTTATACACCTGGTACATAAATTTCTTCGAATGATCGTGTAAAAAATTAAAACGTAAAACAGGAATTGTATTTTTTAAAATATATTTTAAATCACTTGTACACATAGAAATTGTAAAAATTTAATAAATTATTTCTAATTTTGTGCCAAAATTGAATAAAAAATAATAAATATTAATAATAATTAATTACTAGCTCCGATAACTTTGACCGTGACATATATTGTCAAGATCATGACAATATATACCCTGAATAATCTTTAACAGGTTTATCTATGTGGAATTATTTAATTTTAACGGATACAATTCGCTTATTGTTCCAAAAAACCATTCAATACGCTTGTCAAAAGTATAAAACGGCTAGGGGGGAAGGGAGGGAGCGAGAGTCGTGCGCCTCTTTGCAGGGGTGAGAGTTGAAAGTGAAAGCCACCTAAAACCTGTTGGAGGTCTTTTAAAATCATGACCTAGATGACATATGTCAAAGTCACGGTCATCCTGCAGTGCACGACTATCAAATATATTTTAAAGCAGATAATTTTCATGTTATATATTATTAGTTGAACTTCTTTAATAACTTTTGTTTTCTATTAACTTCTTAATGAATAACGAACAATGGCTAAGACTTGTTGGAAGTCACTCAAGGTCATGACAACATATATTAAGATCAAGATTATCAGAGCTGCTTTCGTTATTATTAATATTAACCTTAAAAATATGTTCTAAAGCATTCGCTAGTCTATCCCTCGCTTATGGTGACAGGCAATATCCACCATAGCCCATATTTGTGTTCTCCGCTCGAATTTTTGAAATTTATTAATTATCAATGTTGTACGAAATAAAGACAATACTTTTTGACATATAAATTAAAATTAATTTATAAAGCTTTTGCAATTATTAGTATGTATTGCATACAATGCGATCCAAATATACTTAAAAAGTAATACAATTGCTGTTGTTTTATGTCTTAATTTTTTACACGATCATTCGATGAAATTTATGCGGATGTCTGAACTTCCAGTGGTAAAAAAATGCAGAAAAATATCATTCTAATGTTAAGAGAAAACCCAATTTTTTATTCTTCTTCTTTTGAGCAACGATTATATCATTACAAAGAATATTTTCTTGATAATATAATTTTAAAATATTTTTATTATTTACTTGAAATAAGTAATAAGGAGCAAGTCAATAAGTTTTTAGAAAAACATAGTAAAACACATTTTTTTTGATCGATTCATTTTTATTTTTCAACATAGTCTCCTTTCAGCTTGATACACTTGATCCAATGATTCTCTAACTTTTTCAAGCCGTCCGAATAATATGATTTGTCCAATCCTTCAAAATAAGCCTCTGTTTCGGCGATGAGCTGTTCTCTCGTAGTGAATCTCTTTCCTCCAAATCATTTTTTCAAATTTGGAAACAGGAAATAGTCGCAGGGGCAACTATATACCGCGTGCATCCTAAAAAAAACTGTGGCCTTCATCTTTCCGACTTTACGATCTTCGCTTTCTTCGGAGCTGATTCACCCGGTGAAATCCATTATTTTGACTGTTCCTTCGTTTCGGATGTGAAATAATGGATCCATGTTTCATTCACAGTAATGAATCGACGCAGAAATTCATCTGGATTACGTTGAAATATCTCCAAACATTGTTTTGATATTGTCATGGTCGCGCTTGTCTACAGCAAACACTCATCTTGCCGATAGCTTTTTCATACACAATTGTTCGTGCAAAATCACTGTGCCATGTAATATGCCTGTGATCTCAACAAGCTGGCGTACTTTCACTCGTCGATCAGTCAAAACAATATCGTGACTTTATCGATGATTTCTGGCGAAGTCCTCAATTAGACGTCCCGAACGAGCTGCATTACATGTGGATGTACGATCATGTTTAAATTCATTCACCCAATTGTATATAGTCGCAAACGCTGGTGCAGATGTACTATGAATTATCTAACTCAGCTTTGATTTCTTCCGGCGTTAAACCTTTCATATGTAGATATTTGATCATTACACGAAACTCATTTTTTTCCATTTTACAAAAATACAAAAGTTGTTCGCTTTAATCGTCTACAGAAATGAAATCACGCGATGAATTCCGCTCAAAATTTGACAGTAATCAGTTGAGAGATGTTACTTGTCAAAAAGTAATGTGACATGACACTGCGAGTGCCCTCTGACAGTTTTTCTAAGAATTTATTGACTTGCCCTCATATTTATGTAACATGTTTCTGTATGTACATGCACGTTTCAGAACGAACTAAACTAAGTTTTTTCCAACAGTTCTTGATCATTTCCCAATTTTCAAAATCGAGATATTATTTCTAAAGAACCGAATATCCGCCATCGATAGCTTGACGCACGGGTAATGAGGCAAGAGCCTTTAAGCTCGAACAGCGCGGCGCATCTGCTAGGCCATCCCCGCTCTTCGTGGATCACGCGCTGTGCATTTGGTGGACCTTTGGCAATAAAGGAATTCGGGCTGACGCATATTCAGCTATTTTTAAACGTTAATATCTTGTTAATTATTGAGAGCATTGCAAAATGACAGAGGATTCAGTTTAGTATCTGCTCAAGACGAAAGGAGCCATAAATTTGTGCCTGTACATATATATTAGGTGTACAACTTTGCTTCCGCCGTTTTCCTATACATGGCGTTAGCGGTAAGTGGTGGTCGAAATAAATAGATCATAGACGTCATATAATAAACTTGGGCATCTGTCAACATAACCCCATAAAAGTCGATTTGTGTCTGCATCATAAAGTTATTCTCGATTGAAAATGTCAGTTTACGAGCCAAATTCTCGTCATTTGCGGGAGGTTTTAATTTTTTGCTTCAATATGAAGAAATCTGCGGCTGAGGCTCATCGAATACTCTCAAATACTTATGGTGAGGCCGCTATTAGTGAAAGAACGTGTTGTGAGTGGTTTCAATGCTTCAAGAACGGTGATTTTGACGTCTAAGGTCATGCTCTATATTTGGTGGGACCAGCTCGGCGTAGTGTATTATGAACTGTTAAAACAATC
>NW_012130070.1:602755-632438 GCF_000143395.1 Atta cephalotes | reverse complement strand
TATATATATATATATATATATATATATATATATATATGTGTGTGTGTGTGTACAGGGTGGCACAAATTTATATATACCAGGTGTATAAGCTTAAATTCGCTGTTTGCTCATAGGTGACATGAGCGTACAAAGCTATCCTGAACACACAACACATTTTTTTTTATATGTTTGACATCTGTCAACATTAACCAGTGCACATCATCAAATATTTTATACAACATACATTTTTTTCTTTCATAATCATGTCTAGTTTTTTGCTAATATGATTCAGAATATAATAAATTCACCTTGCATAATGATGTTAAGGAAGATCGAATTTTTATTATAAATTATTAAAACTCTCAACTATTACCTATTATTGTAAGATTAAACTTGTACAGTAGAGAGTAGGGCTTCCGCGGAGTAGGGTCTTGCTGCCTTACTTAAAGAAAGCGTGAGTATAGATTCTACCAAATCTTGAGGAGTATGGATTGGTCCTGAAAGGACATTCCCAGATTCATTCCAAAATATAAAAGGAGTTGTCAAAGCAGCATGATGAGAATGAAGTGATGGAAAAAGAAATAAATGATCATGAATATGAAGAAATGTCTGATCAGGAAATGTCCGATGAGGATCATGCTCTATCAAATAATTCGTGGAGAACGATGATGATACAATATATCGAGATTTAAATCGAGCTCAAGTAAACACCTTACGTCCTTACCTACGAAAAAGATGTGCTGCATTGAATTCTACTACACTATATATGGTCATGGAAGATATTGCTCATCATACATCGTAAGAATATACGATCAATTTTCATGTCTTCGTGTTGTTCGAAAACAACACCAACATATGTGTAATTCTCAAAGGTTATTCTTGTTCGGAATGCAAAGATTTTGTTTATCAAATAATGCCATGTAACATGTGTCCTATTTACACACAATGATACAAGGTGTTGTGAAAATTTTTTTGTCAAAAAAAACAGACTAAAAAATATACATATTCTCAAAAATTTTTTTAATGAAAAGACTGTGAAAAAAGGATATTATAATATGAAGCAAATGGAACATAATTTGGTGGAACAAGTTGCTCAGTTGAATACGCGAAAAGAATTTCTTGCGTAGGAACAACAATGCAACGATTTCATTGAATCGCTGGAGGAACAAGCACCATTAAACGTTTGCGATTACTAATCGGTGTTAGACAATCGTTGATCATTCATATTGCGCGATTCGAAAGTTTAAAGGATTCGGGGCGTGAACGTTTCATGCAAGTGGGTGCCGGATACAGCGTAGGACTCAGATGGCGCGAGATAGATATCGTGTTCGAAAGCCGTACTGATCAGCGCGGTAATAAACTCTGGGCACATCGCCAGTTTCTTGAAGACGCGAGAGAAATTGTGCTTGAGCGTGTGCAAATTGTTATACAGAAACATAACAATATTAAACATCATATTTAATGGTGAATTTCAGATGATAAAAGCGCGAATAAAAGTGTCAGTATGAAAAACTATGATCTTTTTAATTTGTTCGATTTACAAGAATGGTACGCGTTGCGCATTGTCGAGCTCATCTTAGCATCGCTCGAGGAATTTCAAGAGCGCGATAGCAAATGGACTCTGTCGCGTATTCTAAATTTGACTATTAACATAAACAAGTACAATCCATTGCATGCGGGATGCATAGTTGAGTTACTGAAGGAAATTAAAATGAAGAAGTGGTAATTAACGTAGACAATCTTTAGACAATGCGTGTTTTGCATTCTTGATCGATGATAGCCGCTCTACACCCGGCTCAAAGTAACAAATCGAGAGTTATCATATCCATATTATATGACGGCATTAAATCTTAAAGGCATCCAATTTCCAATGACGTTGAGTCAATTTAAAAAATTTGAAAATCTCAACATCTCCATTGACGTTCAGCTTCGAGAAGCAAAAAGAAATGACGATTCTTCCTTTATGGCTCACCAATTTGAAGAGGGACAAGCATGTCAATTTGCTTTACGTGCAGGATCAAAACAATAACACGGAATATTTTGTGTGGATCAAGCATCTGTCCCGACTTGTGAACTCGCAACTCAGCAAAAAAGAGTGCAAGAAATACTTTTACGATCAATATGTATATATATATATATATATATTATATATATATAAAATTAAAATATATAAAATTAAAATTACGTAAAATTTTTATAATAAAAAAGTTCTTTGAGAAAATAATAAATTATTCTTTCTTCTATTCGTTCTTTTTTGAGATGTTTATACTATTTTAATTCGAATATAAAACTGGAGATCACGTAATAGATTACGAAAAACTAAACAACTGTACAATCAGATTACGAACGAAGACGATAGACAAAGTGGCTTCGATACTATATTAGGAAGGAACGTATCATACATCAGGAAGTAATGTTCATAGTCTATGCCGACTTGGAATGCATTCTGGAGAAGATGGAGACGGATAGCGAAACGTCTAGCTACATGTACCAGCATCAGGTATTTAGTTTAGCAAATTATGTCCGCTGTTCGTATGATTATTCGTTATGTATACGTATAAGTTTTTCGTCGCGGTAACGATTGCGTCGCATGATTCGCCGAGGAATTAAAAAATTTAGCATATAAAGAAAGACTATCTTGTCCACTAACGTTTCTATGGCAGATTTTACACGAGATGATATGATAAATTTTAACAACACTATACATTGCCACGTGTAAAAAACCATTTGCATCGGATGACACACGGGTACGCGATCTTTGCCACTTGACCGGACGATATAAAAATCCCGCGCATTTAAATTGCAACTTGAATTACAAAGATTCATATTGCATTCCCATAGTTTTTCATAATTTATCGGAATACGATGCGCATTTTATTATCAAGGATATAGCTATCGCGTATATAAAAGACAAGACAGGATATAAAAGACAAGTAGATATACTTCCTATAACAAAAGAAAAATATATTTCCTTCACAAAACATATCGACGATTGCAAATAATAAGAAAAAATGTATAAATTTACCAGTTTAGAAAAATTGGCGTCATATCTCGATAAAAATAAATTGAAAATTATACGGTCAGAATTTGTCAATCTCAGCACGAAGGATTTCGATCTTCTCACATGCAAAGGCATATTTCCGTACGAGTACATTGACTGCGTCGAAAAGTTAGAGGAAACCGAGTTATCATTGCGTGAATTATTTTATAGCTCGCTGACATGTGATATCCAAGAGTAATTACGCGCACGCCGTCAACGTGTGGCAGCGGTTCTCCATTCGAACGCTCGGTGAATATAGTGATCTGTATTTAAAGACAGATGTTTTGTTGTTAGCCGACGTTTTTGAAAATTTTCATAACAATTGCTTTGCGAGTTATGGGTTCGATCCATGTATTATTATACACTACCAGGTTTTATATGGGATGCAATATTAAAATATACACGTAAAATTTGAACTTCTTATAGACATCGACATGCTCATTTATCGAACGCGGTATACGTGGAGATCTGAGCCAATGTTCAAACAGATATGCACAAGCTAACAATAAGTCCATGTAGTCGTACGATCCATCGAAACCCTTGACGTACTTTGACGTCAACAACCTGTACGGTTGGGCAATGTGTTAACCATATGATTTTCGATGGATCGACGATGTAGAAAATTTTGATATTATGACCATCGCGACAGATTCGCCTACGGATTATATTTTCGAGGTAGACTTAGAGTATCCGCAATATCTTCACGATGCTTATAGAGACCTACCATTCTGTCCAACGCGCGAGAAATCATCCGACAAGCGAGAGAAGAAGCTCTTCGCTATGTTATATGATAAGAAGCATTACGTAATTCATTATCGTAATTTACAACAATGTACTTGTCATGATCTCAAAATCGCAAAAATTTACCGTGTACTGCAATTCGCATAATTTCCATGGCTTCGCGAATACATCGAACTCAATACGAATTTTAGAATTATTGAAACTCTTGCCAACAAAGAGTTTGAGAAAAATTTGTATAAATTAATGAATAATGTTATATTTGGTAAAATCATGGAGAATGTGCGCAACCACGTCGACGTGCAACTTGTAATACGTTGGGACGGCAAACCGATATATGTGGGTATGTGTATTCTCGATATATCCAATACAATATTTGTACAAATTTCACCACGAGTTTACGCATTTCTATCGCGACTAGACTCAGAAAAAACGCTTCTACTAAGAAAGTTTTATTTCGCGATTGTTGCCTTCGCACCGTATTTCCCGTCCCAACGTATTACATGACACCGCTATTTCGCGAAAATTGTAAAGTTATATACTGATACGAATCTCATTTACTACATCGTGTGCGACAACATCTACAATGAAATGTGATATCAACTGACACTAGTGATTATGCAGTCGATAATGCGTATTATATTCCGCTAGCTAATAAAAAAGTTCCGGGCTTAATGAAAGATGAAAACAACGGCATCATGACCGAATTTGTTAGGCTTTAGAGCAAACATATACGCTTTGCGCATCAATGAGAAGAAGGACATGAAGAAAGCAAAAAGAGTCAAAAATAACGTTATAGCGAGATCGATAACATTTGATGATTACATGCAATGTTTAAATAACGAAATTGAAATGAAGCACAAGCAATCATGCATAAAATCGAATTTGCACGAAGTATATGGTACACAATATCGGAAATTGTTCTAAATCCATACGATGACAAGATACAGACAAGACACACTGTCATGGGAACATTATAAAATATTACTATATAATAAAAGAAAAGAGAAATAAATAAAAAAAATGAATCTCATTTTTTTTTATACACTTATGTATTTGTAATAAAAAACTCATTTTTTGTATGTATTTTTTTTAATTAAAAAAAATCTCAATTACAATATTTGCATATTGTAATATATACTGATATATAATTCGTAGAAATACATTTATTTATAACACATTATCCTTATGTATCCATGAATTGTGTAAATTATCAAATCCCAGCCATTTTTATCTTTTTGCGCAACACTTTTTGAACTAGATGTACGGATTAGCGACGCAATGAAACTCGTACTCGTAGAATCCTCCAGCTGGTTTTCCGCGATAATTTTCCAGAAGATACGTCATGATTAGTTTTCTGTGACTTTGACGATTCTACACCTCCGTGGTCCAATATGGCGTGTAACCTTTCTCAAAGATCGTTTTGAATTTGCTACGTATTGAGTCATCCACTTTGAATCGCGAGATTCAACACCGTTTAAAAGTTTATTGGCGATTGTGGAAATCACATCAATAGGTTGCATACTGATAGTTCGATGTTTTCATGTGTTGTATTCTGACATGAGACGCGGCAGCAAGTCGATCCATTTATAATTTCCATTGTGTGTAAATTGTTTCCACATATCGTTTTTTAATGTATGTATGATTGAATCGTTTGACGACTGATGTCTTCATTATGGAATACATTGAATAATGATTTATATTGTGTTTTTTCAAGAATTTTTGCATGTTTGTATTGTAAAATTCTTTTCCCATATCGGTTTATAAATTTTTCGGGCATCTTCTATTGTCTCGAATTATCTTTGCTATAGCTGTAGCCATCTCGTTTCTATTTTTTGTTTTTAGTCTATGGCCCATGTATGCTCAATACATTGGTAAGAATATGATAATAATGTGTTGAATAGTGTGTAAGGGCACATTTCGACCACATCAGCCTACCACATCGTATCCATAAACTATGACATGTCTGGGTGGAAAATTTTTTTCTCGGAAAGTGCAGTTCTTCTATCAGTCGCTACTTTTCAAGACTTTTCTTCGCAGATATTTTTTTTGTCGTGGTATACAATGCAAAAATGTTACAAAGATCTTACGCAACGTTGTTGATCAATGTTTCAGCGTCGACTTCGTATTCCCCATTTCAATTTATAATAAGGCCAGCTTCACGGATAAGATTTCGTTATCGTGGGCATTGTGACTTGCCTGACACGAAGTCTCAAGCAATCGAAGACGATCCACAAGTTTGTTAGGATCGTCCCAATGAACATAATCGATTTTATTTTCATTTAGAATCATGGCACGCAGTATTACTTTTCCGACTTTTTTACCTAACTTATTGTTTAGTTTCCTGGCGTAGTATATCCATTCCTTGTATTTTATCTGACATCAAGGATGCTATTATATTTTTATATTTGTACCTTTTGTTATCCACTATATTGGATTATTCGCTTTATGACTGCGCCTATGAGCATTCGTTTTCAACAGTATTTTTATCCTATTTTATCATTCTGTGTAAATAGTGTCGTCGGGAATTCTTTTGAAAATTAATTCATATAACTCAGGTATACCTTTATATTTTACTTCATCTATAAATCACTCGTGTCTAAATTGAACTGTTTATCACCGAGCATCGTGCCGTTCTTACTGAGATATATGTCATAAATGCGATCGATCTCCTTTTCTCTGTCGAGCTGTTCACCGAGAAACATGTTTACATATTTTTGTCCCAGCGGCCTCAGTTGATCATACAACTCTTCACGAATTTGTTGCGTTTGCAAAGACTGTTTAACTAACGTTTCAAGCGATTCATTGGACGTTTCATAAACATCTTCGGCTAAGGGAGAATGTAAATGTTCATACGATAATTTGTGTGATGCGGCTTTTGTTTATTGCTTTTTAAGTATATAGTAGATAGTGTTTTAAGTAGATAGTGTTAATTGAAGCCATGCCTTGTCCATCCAGAAACCATCATTATCTTCTGTCTTTAGGTTTTCTTAATAATTTTATCTTTTGCAATATTTATTTCTTTCTTAATCGATTGAGATACCTTGCCAACGGTGTTTTCGACAATCTGTTTCAGAGGTTTGACGATAGGGTTGAAAGTATCTCTCCAGCGCTATGTCTTCATTTCTTTTACGTTAAAGCGCAATACTTTTTACGAATTGAATCAATTTCTGCCTTGCTATCATTCCTCTCACGATCATTCAGCTCCTTGCTGCCATTCATGTTATACTCGGGAAGCAATTGCATAGTTGACGTATTCGATGTATCGACTAAGCACGTTTCAGTATCATTTATTAAATCCTTTTCTGTATTCATTTGTGAGCGCACTGTTTTGTCTATCACTACAAATCCATATGTTTGCTGCCAATAGCAGCGACACAGTTCGCAGAAATCCTCGTAAGACATATTAGTATTTACATGGTCATTATATCGGTATACATGTTTCAAATTGATACCATCCTGTTTGAATAGGATCAACAGATTTGCATTATCACGTATAAGATTCGATATCTTTGCATAGTTTCGGTATCTTTGCACAATTTAACAAAGATAGAAATAGTCGATGTCCGCGTGTCAATCCATCACAAAATATTCTCTGATCGCGTCTTGCTTATCGCAAGTTACGTCGTCAAAGATAAAAATGGAATTTGGAAGCGCTTCATTCGGTAAAAAGACACGCTATTATTAGGGAATATAAAATAACCAATTTCTTCAATCAGAGCTAATAAATTTTTCAAGTATCGATATTTTGCAATGATTTCAAGTACACATACACGTTCTCGAAGCGTATGCTATATGGACTTTCCAATGAATTTATCAGCACATTTGTTTTGCCGCAGTTTGGACCGCAGATAATACCACATATAGAAATCGGCAATATGTTTCCATGCTTGTTTATTTCTTTTTCAGTTTGTACTTTGTTGTCGATATTAATTACTTCGATTGTTTACGATTGTAGCACGAATCTCATATCTTCACCTCCTCTATGATACTGATATAAACTAAAAAAAATTGCACCGAGAACGAATCTATTTATAGAAGCGTGTAGAGCGAAACTGTTCAATATTGAAAATGTTTTTTATTGTATCGGACAACTGTGTACAGTTTAATCACCAAAGAGTTGAAATATATACCGAAAATTATTTTGTTACAAAAGTTTAAAAATTACATAGATTATCTGTGGGACAGATTACCTGAGCATATAAAAACTGATTTAGCAGTTCAGCAACATCGTCGGCTTGAAACATCATAATTTGCCTTGTCATCGATCGCATATCGATGGTCCGGCACCATTTATAAAAAATTGCTACGAATGTCAACTACAAAAGGGTGCGGCTTTTTAAATCACGCAATAAACGCACTTCCATTCCAATTACATATCCCCGGATTTTGCAGTCCAGGAACAATTTTGCAGTCCAGGAACACATTTAGAAAAGCTGATTAAAGGCGATCGAGGTATTAATTCGATGGACTCGACGTATTGCGAACACGACTTACGGAACAAAGATCTCGCGAAACGACATGTAGCTAATAAAATACTCGCCGAGAAAGCACGGAAACATATTACTGCGACAAATTCGACTCTCGGAGAGAGAACTGCTGTCATTGCTATTTGGACAGCTATGAAAGCCAAAACGAAAATCGGTATGGGTTTGAAAACAAAGAAGAAATTAACGAAAAAGCGAATACTTCCGGTAGCGAAACGCAGTGGTTTTTTATTCTACTGCTTCTGGGAGTCATCAGCTCGCTGGCGGTGTGGCAGGAATTGCAAAAGCAATAAACAATAAAGCTGCGCAACGTCAATTGGAAGAACTGAAATATCATGAAAGATCATGGAGTTTACTTCGCTCCGTATGAGCGTGGACGATCTCAACAGAGAAAATTAAGAAAAATAAAAAAAAGTCAAAAAAACAATAAAAATGCCTAAAGGTACAACGCAGAATTGCAACAACTGGCAAAACTTATGCGCATTCCATATTTTAGAGACATTTTTATGCGTATTACCTTATCAATGGGGGAAATATACTGAAACGAAAGCAGTATCGTAAATTTAGATAATGCCAAGGAACCAGGTACTCATTGGGTGGCGTACGTGAAGCGGAGAAATCGTGCTGTTTACTTTAATAATTTCGGCAATCTTCGACCACTGAAGGAACGATATTTGGACGTATTGCAAATCGAATATAATCGCACGCCTTATCAACGTTACGATTAAAATATTAGGTGTACAACTTTGTTTCTGCCGTTTTCCTATAAATGGCTTTAGCGGTAAGTGGTGGTCGAAATAAATAGATCATAGACGTCATATAAACTTGAGCATCTGTCAACATAACCCCATAGAAACATTAATCGATTTATGTCTGCATCATAAAGTTATTCTCGATTGAAAATGTCAGTTTACGAGCCAAATTCTCGTCATTTGCGGGAGGATTTAATTTTTTGCTTCAATATGAAGAAATCTGCGGCTGAGGCTCATCGAATGCTCTCAAATACTTATGGTGAGGCCGCTGTTAGTGAAAGAACGTGTCGTGAGTGGTTTCAACGCTTCAAGAACGGTGATTTTGACGTCGAAGACCGGCATAGCGGTGAAAGAGAGAAGGTTTTCGAAGATGCAGAATTAGAGGCATTACTTGAGCAAGACTCATGTCAAAATCAAGAAGAATTGGCACGATCATTGGAAGTGACTCAACAAGCCATTTCAAAACGCCTCAAAGGGAATGATTCAGAAGCAAAGAAATTGGGTGCCGTACGAATTGAAGCCGAGAGATGTTGAACGGTGTTTGTTTGCTTGTGAAGAGCTGCTTGAAAGGCAAAGACGGAAGGGATTTCTGCATCGCATTGTGACTGGGGACGGAAAATGGGTTCATTACGATAATTCCAAGCGCAGAAAATCATGGGGAGTTCCCGGCCATGCTTCCACGTCGACGGCCAAACTGAATATTCACGGCTCCAAGGTCATGCTCTGTATTTGGTGGGACCAGCTCGGCGTAGTGTATTATGAACTGTTAAAACCGACTGAAACAATCACAGGCGATCGGTATCGAACGCAATTGATGCGTTTGAGCCGAACATTGAAAGACAAACGGCCGCAATACAACGAGAGACACGATAAAGTGATTTTGCAGCATGACAATGCTCGACCTCATGTTGCGAAAGTGGTCAAGACATACTTGGAAACGTTGAAATGGGAAGTCCTACCCCGCCGTATTCTCCAGACGTTGCTTCCTCTGACTATCACTTGTTTCGATCAATGGCACACGGCCTGGCTGACCAGCATTTCTGGTCTTATGAAGAAGTAAAAAATTGGATCGATTCGTGGATAGCCTCAAAAGATAACCAGTTTTTTCGACGCGGGATTCGTACGCTATCCGAAAGATGGGAGAAAGTAGTGCTAGCGATGGACAATACTTTGAATCATAAATGTATAACCAGTTTTTTACAATAAAGTCTCGAATTTCGGAAAAAAAACGGCGGAAGCAAAGTTGTATACCTAATAACTGTGAACAACTGTGTCTGCAGCTTTTCCAGACGGCTGACGATCAATTTAAGAATTGACATTGCACTTTTTCAACTCAGTATTCATTCAAACACATGTTGCTGACATTTACCGGTAAGAGTAGTGTCCTCGTGTCCTGCTGTAGATTTGAGCGATGGCGATTTCGAGTTCGGTCTGACAGACTTTGAAACTTACTATATGATATTTAATGTAATGTATTCATTGAATAATAAATTTTACTTTGATAAAGACGACAAGGTAATTGTTATTCCGGAAGGATCGTACGAAATACGTGACATAAACGAGTACCTAACATGCAATTTTACAATCTCGTTCCAACAATACTGCGAGAGAGAAAACGCTTCGCAAAGAGAATGAAGAGTATCCGCGCTAATAACAGTTCAATGAAGAACGAGATCAAATGCGCTTATTGAATAAATTTCACCAAACCTCACAACATTGGATCGCTGTTAGGATTTTCATCGAATCAAGTGTTGGAATCACGACAGTGGCATGAATCAGATGAATCGATAAATATCATCACGTAAATATCATTCGCATTGAATGCAACGTGACCGCGAGTGCATACAGCAATATGTGTGCATGCGATACACGAGTATGTGCATGCGATGCACGAGTTTCGCCGAGCGTGCCACCAGGATATAAGATATAGGAAAAATCTATGATCTACGCAGATCATTTACCTTCCAATCATCGTATGGAGCATACATTACGAATCTGACGCTTCGCATTGTGGATCAAGATAATCGATTGCTCGATTTTCGCGGAGAGGAGATCATCGTATAGATTGCATATACACTGCGATATCGATAAAGTGACAACGATACGAACATGAGATGCTTGTTCTGAACAAAGGACGAAACAGATTAGAGATATTTTTGGCTAGAGAAACGACAGTGATCAAAAACGTTTAATCGTTCAGAAAATCGTGATCGTAGAAAAAACTCACTGCGTCGAACATTAAATTTTTTCAATCATTGGACTTTGTCATACGAAATATCTGAGATGGCTGATATCTTGAATATTGAAGGCGAACCGATTTTTGATGATCGCATCGTCAAGTTAGAGTTTCATACGTACAATCCGTACGTCAACACAACGTTTAGACATAGCGAGATAAGTATACTCATACAATAGCAGGATTTATACGTTATCATGTAAAAGCACTCTATGTGGAAGGTAGATTTATTTCAAGGGAAGAAAATATACAAAACCGACCAAAGCTTGGATGTAATTGCGTGGCACTCATGTTCGATAAAATTCGATATGAACTGAACGATATGCAGATCAAACGTAGCAGAAACATTGGACTAGTCTTATGAAGGGTTATACAACGTTTTCTAATGAAATTGCATATAGTTTACACAAAGCGAAATTTCTTGACTCTAGTGATACCGCGAAAAATTTAACGACGATGGGTACTTTAATTTTTGTGTGCCGCTCAGCATGTTGTTGTGCTTTTGCAAAGATTACAAACGTGTGATAATTAACGTTCGTTATGAATTGATTTTGATACGAGCGCACAATGATAACAATTACATAGTACATAGGGAGATCCAGCGACAGAGCCGACACTTGAATTATTCATACAGTGGCGCATGCCTCATGTTGCGTTGAATGAAGTAAATAAACTATCCATACGAGCCTTGGAAAATGGACAATATTTAAATATTTTCCGTTCACTGTACAAATACTCACTATTGCTGAATATAATGAAGAGAGACTGCGATTCAACTGAAACAACCACGATTATTTTGGTCTATAGACTGAAAAAAATATCATGATAGCATGTAAAACTTACTTCAACATATAAATTAAGTAATGTGAAACTTTATCTAAACTCTGAATTTTATCTATACGATGATCTAAATCCAGACTTTGACAAAAGGCAGAGCCGCTATTTTGTATGATACAATATTTACATTTCCGTACGTCTTACTATCAAATCTCTCATGAAAGAAATGAACCGTCATTCTAATTAAATTCCTTTTTGAAAGGTTTTACTATAATAACCACTACTTGACTGCTCACAACAAAATGAGTCCGTCAAGAGTAGCACTGTGGATGTACGATTAGAATTTGAATTCAAAGAGAATGTACCCGCGAATACAACCTCTATTGCCTCATACACCGCGTGATCGAATATAGCCCAATATCCAACACAATATGCAGGATTACGTAAATTATCGAAAGAATAATACTTTCTCCTCTCTTTTCGATATAAGGGATAAAACTCAAGATTTTTTTCCTGCACGATCGAGCACAATCTCAAAAAATCGTTTGTTATGATCACCGTTTGTAGATCTGCAAGGATTTGTTGTTGGAAAGAGATTTGTTATGAAAGAAGTTACGATGTTGAGAAAAGGAGCCATTCTTTCTCATTACATTTTTACATGCCCCATGTCATGGAATATCTTGACAAGATGCGAAAAGTCTTGTGCTTCTGGTTGATTAGTGTTTATCACCATGGATTGCAATAGGAAAACGGAATGATCCCGATAACATAATGAAACGTCTGATTATAATGGCTATAATCGGTGCGGAAGAGAATAATGATAATAAGACTCTTATATACGTTAAAAGAAATCAAAAACGTGAATAGTTGGCTGATACACTCGTGTGACGATATTGAAACCTTGAATGTTGATTACGAAAATATAGAATCTTTGGATAATCTAGATATTATTAATACTATGAGATGTGGAAAACACGCTAAGAATGCGTTACAGAATGTATTTAAAATATACAACTGATGAGGTCGCAACGTCAAAAAGAATCAATTTGAAAAAAAATAAAGTGTGAAATTTTTTTTTAAATACGTTTTAATTTCTTTTCCTTTTTCCAGTAATTAAGAATCAATTAATAGCTATTCAGTAGTACAATTCAATAAGTATCCAAGTTATAATAATGAATAAGAAAGCGCGTCATGCTTCGCTATTTGTCTTATACTATTAAAAATTAGTTTTTTTAATTGAGATATATAATTTTAACATGAAATTATTTTTTCTGTGAATGATCTTGCAAAAAATGTTTACATTTTTTTGTCATGTCTTTCGAATGTAATATTTTTTTCATATACTTTTGACCGAGAGGCAATGCTAAGGATTCTTTTCGAAAAATATCAGAGACAATTTTGATTGAATCAACTAAAAAATCCTGAATATGGATAAGCAAATCTTGAGTCAATGCTATAAAACAGGTCTTCCAATGCATTTAAGTCATGTAGGTCATGTACAATTTTTTGTTATAGCTACATTTTCTCGTGCAACCCTTAGCAGTCAGTCGGTGTGTTAGTATGTCAGCAGATTCTATCGCTGCAGCACTTCGAAACCGTGTAATTATATTGCGAAAAAAAAATGTGCAACTTACAAGAAACACTAGAAATTACGAATACTCTATTCGAGAGGTGAGTCTTACATATATATATGTGTGGTTTTTTTCAGTACGATTTTTTTCTTTTTAGTGCAATTTTTTAATGATTCTTTTTTTAATTTTAGGTGCTAATGGTTGACAATGAGCCTATCGAATGATTATTCTAAAAAATGAATTAGGGATACAAATAGTGCCTATGAGTAAAACTTTTATGTACACCATTTTTTTATACAAATGTATTTTTTTTAATTAATGATATATTTATTTTTATCAGGACGTTCAGTATCGGGACGTAAAGATACGGGGATTATTAATATAGATCACCAGCGAAATGTTCGATTGTTGAAGCTTTTTTGACAGACAGATACTCGACGAACTCTAAGAGGAATACTCAAAAGATAATTTGAATTGGGTGTCTTTCGATACATTAGATCTTCACTATTTATTCGGATTTCGTATTCCATATAAAGTCGACGAGCCCGAGAAAATGTGGGATTAATAGTAAATATTTTATTTTCATCATTATATTTAAAATGTTATATTTTATATTTTTCTACATATTGCTTATTTTCTATTTCTTTTACAGTGTACCTTCTCATTCGAAATCTCCCTTATATTTTGGGAAGGAAGACTCATTAATGCCTGCAGCTTATAAATATTTAGACATAGGAATCAGCGTAGGACTTGTATCCCATGTGGAAATTGCAATTAGTGATACTCGAGATAACCGGATAATCCTGCAACATGGAAGACATTCATCGACAGACGCGAGGATATTGAGCAGCTCCTGCGGTGATGTAATTACGTCATCATCCCTAACTATTCAAGATCTGACTGTGGAATGTAAACTGTATGGTACATACAAAGTAAAATTATCATTATGCGATAAATATTTGTATATGATGATTTGTATATGATGTACATCAACCTTACTTTTCATGCTTGATCTCGAACATTATGTCGAACATGTATATTTAGAACTATCTCAGAATACAATACGAGTACAATACGAGTAAGAAATTTAAACATTTTATTTCATATTTACTTTATTCAAGAATGTGTTACTAATAAACGCAATGCTGTATGGTATGTTGCACAATATTTGTGATAAAAGTTCCTTATGAATGTGAATTGGTAGCATACGCTTTGGATTAAATTGTATACCATACGTTATACGAATAAAAAAATGCGAATATTAAAAAATAAATATTAATAAATATTATTCTGTTTAAAATTATTTATTTCTTTGTCCCTACATCCTTCGTCATACTCCGTATATTAGTTGATAAGGCGCTCATTATAACTAAAAAATTATTACATTTAGACGCTAAGTCATATTAAAAAAATCATTAAATGAATGCTCTTGAATCTTAAAATCGAAAAGAATAAACAACAAGGAGGAGAATACAACGGGAGAAACAAAGCGCGCGAATAATGTGACAGATATGGGAGGAAGAGAGAAAGAGCATGAATAAGTATAGGGCCACAACGAGTTGAAGGGAGAGAACTATATCTTATAAGGTATAGGACGGGTGGAAGAGAGAGAATAACATGGTGGGTCCTATCTCTCTCTCGCGGTTTCCTCGTTCAGTGACATCGACCCCCCTCTTCCTCGAACGTCATGTCTAGCAACGTTCTCCCATCCTTGGACCCTCTCACATACACATACCATGTATACGCATGCACTAACACGAATTAATCCAAAACCGATCTAGTATATCTACTCATTCCCGTACACCGAATTTCGATGGGTCGAAGACACTGCGAACTTTGATGCGAGCGCGATCGCTCCAGATTCGTCCACCAGTTATATTCTCGATATCGATCTCGAGTATCCGCAGCATTTGCATTACCGACACTTTGACTTTCTGTTCAACAAGCGATAAGCCGCCTGGCAAGTGCGACGATAAACTTCGACACGTACGATAAACTGTACGATAAACAATGTTATATCATCCACTACTTTAACCTATGTTGTTGCAATGTACTCGTCATGATCTTCGCGTAACAAAGATCGAGTGTTACACTTCGCTCAATCCGTCTGGTTTCGTGATTATATTCAAGCAGTTCAAAACGCGCGCGAAAAACGGTGTCAAGAAAAATTTATATAAATTAATGAACAACGCGATATTCTATAGAAAACGTTCGAACTCACTTAGATATAAAATTAATAACAAAATGGGATGAGCGTTATAATGCGGAGGCAATGATCGCAAAAACCGAATTTCCACAACCATAGCGTCTTTGCGGAAAAGTTGATCGCCGTCAAACTGCGCAAACTCAAAGTGAAGTTCCACAAGCCGATTCACGTGGGTATGTGTATATTCGACATATCGAAAGTCTGTCTGCTTGTATGAATTTCATCACGACTATATGTCACCGACGATGAATCACGACAAATGCAAAATTATGTACACCGACATAGTTTTATATATCGCGTCGAATGCGATAATGTATACGAGACTATGAAACGTGATGTCGCTAGATTCGATACGAACGATCCTATACAGCACACTAACATTGAATCAATATCTCACAAACATTGATTTGCAATATTGCGAATATTACAGTAATATCGCGAAATGTAGATTTATTATTGAAAAGAAACGTTGCAGAAACGTCTTTTGTCCGTTGAATTGCAATGCTGTGAGATATAAAAAATGTTTTTCATATTAATTAATTTTATTATTAAAATAAGCATTATTGATTAATATCATATCTCGAAACACACACAACAAAATTATAATTGAAAAAAAACATTCTCTTCTCACACACAAAGAATAGAGAGATACATAAAAATTGTCACTGAAGCTGCCGCCTTTGCAGTGCTGAGAAGAGATAAAGCAATTGGAGCAAAGCTTTTAGTCCCAATAAATCCAAAAATTAACACAAAATCTGATTACTACATAATGTTTAAAAGGTAAGTATGTTCTTAATTACGAGTTCAGTGATAGGGTGGTTGGATGGGCTTGGGGTGATGATCGAAATGCAGCCACCTTCAGTCAGCGATCAGTCTTGAATTACTTCTAATACGAAATAAGTTAAGAGCTGCACATACTTAAAAGCTAATATACATGATCTTTGAAACTTATCTCATGTCTTAAAGGGTAAGATATCTGTAATTGATATTTATCACTCCCGGAATCAATAGATGTTCACAAGAATCGTGTGTTGCCTACCTTAAGGCGATTTTAAAATTTCAAGACTATTGCGGAAACTCAAGATATGATCTGAAAATTTTGAGATAATTCTTGTGAATTTCCCCGTTAATCCTTCCATAGTATATTTTCCACAGTAAGTCGAATCTGATTTCGAATATTTCCCTTTTTTGATACTCTACTTTGTATACAAATAGTGTAGATTACACGTGTATTCATATTTACGTATACAAACATATGTACCGTGTATAACTGTGGATATACTTAGAAAAGATTCTTTAATTAAAAAAAAATATTTGTTTGAATCAAAGAAATTTATGCCTTGCTATATGGTTAAAGAAAAGTTTCTTTGATTTGAACGTCATTTCTTGAAATCAAATAAATTTTCAAATAAATACCTCAAAGATTTTTACTTTAACTTAAATATTCAAGAAACAAAAGAAACGATTCTTTTTTCAATTTAAACATAACTTTTCTCTGAGTATAAATGATTTCTTATCACGTTTCTTGTAACGTATAGAACGATACACGTGTTATGTGTAAGGGAAAGGGGGGGGGCAACTATTTATAATTATCATTTCAAAAATTACAATTTATAGTCGTAAAAAAGAACAGTTCATTTTTAATTTATTAAGTTCAAAACTGTCTCGTTGTACAAAGTTGCCCTCCCTCTCCCATATGTATTTTAAAACATGTTTCTATTTGGGATTTCTAATATTAACTTATCTACTGTCTAGATAATATGAAAATGCCAACGTGTTATGGTCCTCGTAAATCAAATCGAAATATTTGGATCCAAAAAGATCTGATAACATTATCAAAAAATTACAAGATAAAAATATTTCTATGAGAAAAGCTACTTTATATATAACAATATTCCTGAAAAGACTCAGAGGATTCGACTGAAACAAAAAAAATTTTTAAAAGGAATTAGGAAAGAAATGTCATCTTGGGGAAGAAGCTGAGAAGCAATTAGTACATCACAACACATTATTAAACTTCAATCAGCAGGATTTCTCGAAACTCAACTTCTCGAAAAAATTTAAGAAAAATAGCTTATAATTTATCGAAAAAAATGAAACTGAAACACATGTTTAATTTAAAACCGAGAAAAAAATTGCTTGATCTGATTGGTATAAGTCATTTATGAAAAGGAATCCTACATTAAGTATTAGAAAAGCTAGAGGAACTTCAAATGCACGTGCAATGAATAAACAAGAAATTAAGAATTATTTTAATTTATTGGAACAATTTCTCAATGATAAAAATTTGATGAATAAGCCAAGTAACATTTATAACATGGATGAGACAGGCAATTAAATAATGAACCTGATGTAGTAGTAACTGTCAAAGGTAGTAAAAATGTTCAAGTATGTCAATGTGCAGATAGAGAAGAAATTATTACAGTTGTAGCATATTGCAACGCAGAAGGCTCATTTTTACATCATATTTAAAAATGTTAAAAAGAAACAGATATGGGAAGAAAACATGCCACCTGAATTATTCAAATGAAAAAAGATTTAATTTATTTTATATTAAAGTAATTATCATATAAATATTATACATAATGTTTATTTTATCGTAAACATAAATATATAATTTAATAAATGAAGAAATAAATAAAATAATAAATATTTAAAATTAAAAAGAATAAGATATATAACTTTATAAATATATAATTTAATAAAATATAATATGTGAAGTTCAAATAAAGCAATATTAATAGATATAAAAGACTAAGAACAATAGTTAAATAATTTAATATATTATAAATTAAATTGACAAATAAATATACATACAGTTTTATTAAACATTAGAAATTAATAAGGAAAATGACAAAGTGATAAAATTTATATTTTGAATTATTTTATTAATTTATACTTTGTTATTAATTTATATTTTGAATTATATTTTATAGGAATCCGCATATATAAATGAAAAAATTTGTATGGATTGGCTGGGAAACCATTTTATTCTTAGAAAAAATGCAGGATCCTGCTTATTGATTTTAAATGAATCCCATATAAATTCTCCTGATAAATGGCTGTCAACATTACTGACATTAATATTCTTTGCCTGCCCAGCATACAACACACTATTTTCAACCACTTGACAGATTCTTTTTTAAATCTTTAAAAACTTTATTTCCGAGGTGGATGAATTGCATTCATGAATAGGGTAATACAAATACAATTAAAAAGTTCGGAAGAATTCATTTTGGTATTTTATTAGCGAAAGCTTCATCTCAAGCAGCTACTACCAAGATGGGAATATCAGGATTTAGAGCGACAGGAATATATTCTTTTTGTCCAAGTGCTAAGACACATTGGGAAATAATTGCGTCGCGTTCATATTTGATGAAATTCGATACGAACTCAAAGATATGAAGATTGACCATAACAGAAACATGGGCATAACTAGCGCGCTCAAAAACTATGTAACAGTGACGTTCGACAGAAGTATGATTCTGCGTAATGCCGACAGAGAGGCGCAGATTACTGCGGCCGGATACTTTAATTGCACCACTCTACGTACTGTTGGGATTTTACGAGGATTATAAACGCGTGGTGATCAACACTCGTCACAAGTTAATTTAATACGAATGCGCAACAACAACAATTGTCTGATGAGAGATCCAGCGACAGAGTTAATACTCGAATTATTTAAAGAGGCGAATGCCGCACGTGTTATTGGACGAGACAAATAATCGAAATTGCGTGTTTTGCAATGGATATCTGAGCATGGCTTTTGTTTGTGTGATACGGATTTTCGCTTTTCAGAACACAATCAAGCATTCGTGGATCATCAAGACGGTTACTCAGCTCGAGACACCACGCTATCTTCGCTCTGCAAACAAGTCAATAAAACGTCCGAGGATATAAGTCACAAGACTGCAAATTAATCAATGCGAAACTCTACTTGAATTGGGATTATTCGTATGTTGACTTGAATTTGGATTTCGATAAAAATAGATGTACGATTCTGTATGATATATATGCGCGTTTTTGCAAAGCCTACTATGGATACGAGTATTTCGAACCGAGTCTCATCTTTATGTCTTTTCTATGTAATGGCCCGTTCGTGATCATCGATTGCTCTCGACAGAAACAGTAGCAGATTAGACTTTGAATATAAAAACAAGATGAACACCACGTACTGTCATGCTCGATCACATGATTCAGTATAATCCGTTGACTAACGTTGTGCGCAAAATCACCTAAGTGCATCCCCCGACACGATATAAAATCTACGATATGTCACAATACGATCACAATAAATCTTCTTTTTAATAACATGCTCGTGCCAAAATTCATGGATTTGCAAGGATTCATCATTAACAAGAAATTTATCGAATGAATGAATGGCAGTCCTGAAACAGTTAAAAATTGCGCGTTATATAATGTATTAAAAATATATAACTGGTGATTGCAAAAGAATTACTTAAATAAAATAAATATACATAGTATTTACCAGGTACAAGTATGAAATGACGATTTGAGATGGCGCACCAATGCAGTGTGAAGTACAAAGATTTAACATTATACGCCATTTTATTGTACCATCAACAAATATCAAACGCGCAAAGTGATTTGATTGAAAAGTGTTTGCATAGTATTGTGTTGCTGTGTTTAATATGACGAAATTTGTACCAAATAAGGAGTATTCGCGGACAGCATTAATTTTTTGTTTTCATTTGAAGAAAACTGCTGCGGAATCATACCGATTACTTGGAGAAGCTTATGGTGAACATGCTCCATCGCAAAAAACGTGTGAACGATGGTTTCAACGTTTCAAAATTGGAGATTTCGATGTTGCAGACAAGGAACACGGAAAACCGCCCAAAAAGTACGAAGATGTGGAATTGCAAGCATTGCTGGATGAAGATGATTCACAAACACAAAAACAACTCGCAGAGCAATTGAGCGTTAATCAACAAGTTGTTTCCAATCGCCTACGAGAGATGGGAAAGATTCAGAAAGTCGGCAGACGGGTGCCACATGAATTGAACGAGAGACAGATGGAGAGGCGCAAAAATACATGTGAAATTTTCGAACGATACAGAAGAAAGTCATTCTTGCATCGTATCGTTACTGGGGATGAAAAGTGGATTTTTTTTGAGAATCCCAAGCGCAAAAAATCATGGGTAGACCCAGGCGCACCATCCACATTGACCGCAAGACCGAATCGCTTTGACAAGAAGATGATGCTCTATGTTTGGTAGGACCAGAAGGGTATGGTCTATTATGAGCTATTGAAGCCTGGCGAAACGATTAATACCAAACGCTATCAACAACAATTGATCGATTTGAATCGTTCGCTGCTTAAAAAACGACCAGAATATCAAAAGAGACAACACAAGGTCATTTTTCTCCATGATAATGCTCCATCACATACGGCAAAACCAGTTCGGGACACGTTGGAAGCACTCAGCTGGGAAGTTCTACCCATGCGGCTTACTCCCCAAACTACTTGGCTCCTTCCGATTACTACTTGCATCGATGGGTCACGCACTGCTGAACAGCGCTTTGGTACGAAGATGTGAATTAATGGCTCGATGAATGGTTCGCGGCAAAAGGGGAAGATTTTTACTGGCATGGTATCCACAAATTGCCCGAAAGATGGGAAAAATGTGTAACTAGCAATGGAGCATACTTTGAATAAACTCTTTTTTCTCATTCTTCCGAATTTAACGTGTTTTTTTTGGGAAAAAAATCATCATTTCATATTTGTACACCTGGTATTACGTATTCCTATTTTCTTCCCCTGTAATATATGTATGTATGTATGTATGTATGTATGTACATATGTATGTATGTACATATTGTTATATGTATGTACATATTTTCATTAAAAAATTCTTTTGCAACCACCAATTATATATTTTCAATACATTTTGTAACGCGTAATTTTTAACATATCCGCATCGCATATTATTAGTAACATCCAGATCAGTTAAAAATTCCATCTTCGTAAACTATATTTAAAGTCTCAATGCGTTTTCGCTCATTGTTTAGAAACAAGTCAGATAGTAACGCAGAAGGAAGATGGCGTAGTGTAACTAAAAGTAGATAACTAAATCAAAAGCGCGCTAAATCCAAATAGTCTCAACAATAATAAAAAAAATTGGCAAGATTCCAGCGATAGCATTTAAAGTTTACAAATTCCATCTCCAGAAATTCCAAGTAATAATCAAGAAGAAACAATGCAAATTTGTTTTGATGTAACCTCTTTAAAGGTATTACATTATATATATATATATAAAATTTACAAATTAGTTATCCTAAACAACAGACAAAGTCTAAAATTGTAACACAAGACGTCTTTAAGTCATCTTTTAGACGCAAAAAATATCTTATGGCTCGATTTTAGACACTTTTTGTTGTCTGAAAAGTTATAATTTACTATTTATTTATCAAAGAGTATCAGCTAAGCAGCTAAACCGATTATTTTTTATTTTTGAACATCTCAGATATTAGCATTAATCCCTCAAGATAGTTAAATATATCAACTCTTCGCAGAATTATTCTGAATCTTTACAGGAGGTTATTACAAGCAACAATATCATCTACGTTAGCATCTTCAATTTCATTAACTTCTCAATTCCCAGTAACATCTTATTCAATTCCAACGTCGAGAATTCTTCAGTCCCTGCCGCGAGTGTAAACAAATGCACAGAAAATGAAAACGCTTCATGCATTGCGAAACACTTTATGCAAAAAGAAGTGCATTCAAGAAACAATTGAATTAAGTTGGAAGAAGTTGTTGGAACAATCAAACAGATAGGTGTCACCAATAGTTTTATCCCAGTATATCCCAATCTGAACCTGGTCGAAATATTATTAATCGTTTAAAGCTTATATAGGAGCTAAATTAAGGGAAATGTTCCCCCAACGTAGAAAACTTTTGCAAATAGAAATAATGAAAGTATGATTTGCTGGCAATTAAAACAATGAAAGATAAAATGTCTATTAGCTTCTATATTTTTTTAATCATATTTACTTATTAAAAATTACATATGCATATTACATATGCTATATCTATTTTAAAATCGCTAATTTTTTTATTTAAAGTCTATGATTACAACATAAGACAAAGTAAAATATTAAGTTATAAATGCTATAAATTGTTACAATTAGATTATAATTTTATATGACGTAAAGATTTACATTTGGCTACATTGTAAAAAACTGTGATATTAAGATAAATTGATAAATATGCAATATGAAATAATTAAATAAGAAAAGTTTTTTGTTTCCTCCAGTCATATAACGCATATTTAGTTAAATTCATGTCAAGATTTAAATCTTCAAAAACTGTGTCAAAAACATATTAAAACAATATATATTTGATTAACTTATCAAACAATATTTGATAAGTTAATCAAATATTGTTTCTAATGTGTTTTTGTAATAATAAGGCATTATTTAACGTGTATCTTTTTATAATTATTATTTAGTAATAACATATAAGAAAAAATAAATATACATATATGCAAAAATCATTTTATTTATCTCATTTTATAATATTATATAGAATTTCTATAATTTGTTATTGACAATCCGTCAATTTTACATGATAAAAGATATTTAGATATAAGTTGATAAAAATGATGAAATAGAAATTATTTCTCCTTACAGCTTTTTTATTTCCTTCTTTGCTTTATTTTGATAAGTTGAATAAATTTCTATTTTTCTTATTGAATTACTATGTTTTATTATATGTTTAAAGCATGCGTTATTGCCAAATACTATTCACTCGTGCTGATACAGCTCCAGGTCCATTAAAATATGCTGTCCAATTATTTCATAGCTTACTGAAAAATTTAAAATCCAATAAGCCAAATTTTCTGAACGGTTTCTGGCACGTGATAGTCTATACAAATAATGTAGCAAATAATTTTCTTGATTAATATTAATATCCTTGATTTATTAATTTTTGCAATTAATTTATGCAATTTAAATTCAAAAATCATATCATACAGATGTAAATCATACCGATAATTAAAAATTTTTCTATCTAACTGATTGCGAATTGATCTTTTAGATATAGAATAAGTAACTTCGTTGTGAGAGAAAAAAATCTCATCATTAATCAATATATATGGGAAATTGATGTCACATCCTGGTAACGGAAATGGTTCAGGCAAAGGAAGATTATTGTTGTTCAAGTGCGATTTGAAACTGCATTTATTTCATATATAAAAATTACTCATTTTTCCATTAATGCCTATATGAATATATATATATAAATTTTTGTGCAATCTCTGTCAAAGACAGCCAACAATACAATGCTGTAAAAATCTTTATAATATGATCCTGATTTAAAAGGAAGACTACCTATTCTGTAAATTAAAACAATTAATTATTTCAAAAATATTATATTGCATTTACAAAAAATCATAGGTAGCCAGATGACGCAAGATGACAGAAAGCCTCTCAGCAGGAGATATATTTTGTCTCAAATGTATTGTCTTTTTTTGAAACAAAACTTTTTTGAACAAAAAGTATAATTTTGTTAAAGAGATGTTCATGCGTAAACATCTATAAATGATATAAAGTATTATTGTTTTAAATCAAACTCATCCTTCTACTTTGGAGATCATTTAATTATTTAATATTGGTTAATTAATAAAATGTATTTTACCTTCAAAATTGATTCGAATCTTCAAGTTTCAGAAATAGATTATGATGCATACTACTAGACTGCCTTCACAAAAAATATGATTTAGTCCATTAGAACGACTTAATTTATATTTTTCCTGATTATCTGTTATAAGAAGTAACAGACACGCACACGCTAGTCTACATAATTGCTCTTGTATATTTATTTCAACAGCCTAGTTGAATGTAAAAACTGACCAATTACAGTCGAGTATTCCCCCGTTACAGTCAAACGACAGGGAAATGCTCGACTGTAGTTAGTAGGTGGGTTTTTACCTTCTGATAGTTTAAGCTCTTGGTAAAAACTAGGCCATTGATTATTTTAGGGAAAGAAGATAATGAAAGTTAATCTCATCGAAGTCAGTATATCCATTCTGTAGTGTGATTGATCTACAACTGTTAAACGTAATGCCAATTGCAACGGAGCCTGCAACCAGTAGTGTGATTATATCTTAAGATCGGAACGATAATCCGTATATAAACTCACAAATTGTTGCTTGCGTTTGCGGTTCTTTCCGCTCCTGTCACGATTCCGATCCGTTTCAATCCTAATGGCCGTATGCGACGCGAGACAAGATGGTGGAGAGTGTTCTGCTATTCTCGAGAGTTTTCGAGAGCGATCGATTAGTCTCCTGCATTCACCCGCTGCACCGGGATGGGATAGTCCAGACAGATAGGACGGAGGAAACTTTGTCCTGCCGAGCATCGCCGATCAGCTGTCCTGCGCCGTTGCTGACGGGATACTCTCCGGAGTCAGGGCGTACTCTGCTCCGCCGAGCTTTCTCCGTCCAACTTTCATTTACCGCGTCAGCATAGTCATAAACGAAAAGCGTGCTCTATTTCCGTCGAGTGAGTCTCGATCACTTGAAGCAAGCACCTTCGCCGCACTCAAGGTAGCTGACAATAGCCAGGGATAGAGTCTTTTCCACCTTTCCCGGGAGTTCTCAGCCAATCAACTATCAACGCTAGTTATTTTCCGCGCGCTTTTGCGCTACTGCGATAAGATCCAACGAAAAATCGTGCCACATCCACGTTCGAGATTCGTGCTTGTCATGTATCTACGTTCACGCCAATCAGCGACACGCTGCCGCGCACAGTTGACACGAACCGCGCATGCCGCATACCAACACCGCGCTGCGTCAGAAAAAGGCCATCTACGGCATTTGGCATGCGAAACCGCATTCCGCGAAAGAACAAACATACACACACATACACATATACATTCCGCATCCAAATTATATATTGTACTCAACACAGCATATAATATTGCAGTAATCTTGCAATATTATAAAGTTGCTGTAATATTGCATGATAATATGTCAGTAATATTATATAAAATCGCTGTAATATTAAATGTCCGCGGTATGTCATCGCAGAAATATTTCTGCAATATTTTTGTAATGTTACTATATTACACAATATTTCTACATATTATGCTATAATATAATATGCTATAATATTTTGCAATATTGCAATAATATTTCTATAGTATATACTAATAATATTGCAGAAATATTACATATATATATCGCAATAATAAATATCCGAAAAAATTCATAGTAGAAATATTTCTGGGATATTTCTGCAATATTGCTGCAACATTGTGATATATTATAATAATTAATTAATCCAGTTTTATTAATTGCTAAAGTATTATTGCTTAATATTACAAAAATATTTTTGTGTCGCTGTTTCATGGCACAGTTCGAGGATTCACAGAGAACTTCGGAATTTAATAAATAGCAGTTTTGCAGTTTTAAAATATATTCAGAAATATATTCAGTAACTTTTACACATATCATCAATGATTTTAATTATAACTCCACTTAGCATTCGCGATAAATACTGTTACAATTTCGGTGAGATACAATTTCGGTGAGAAAGGATAAAGTAATACTTGTTTCGTTCAAATTTCTCACCGATGACCGCACCCGCGGTCGCGCTTATATATCTTGATTTTTGCTTTTCATCTTGGTCCTTTCGCATTGGTCTATCTTTTCACTTATCAAACGAAGCCAACTTCCGCGCAAAAACAGAACATCTCGCATCCGCGTTTATAGTTTATTCTCACATAGATTTTCTTTTACATTAATTGTATTCAATAGATTCGTTAATTTTATATTCAATAATTTCGGTAATTGATTTTTGATCGTTTATATTTCCTGATTCTTGGTGCAATAGTCACTTGTGCAATTAGTGCACTTGTAACATTACGTATAAAGTCATAATAAAAACATTCAGAGGTCTTGAGAAAAGAGAATATCCAGGAGACAACTTGATTTGCGTATTACTTCTTAGGACTGGATGTTTTCTTTTCACAAGTAGCGTGTTCCTCTCGTGGTTGGGCCGCGTACTTACTCCTTCAGCATGAAATATTGCAGCAATATTCCAAATATGTACAATATTACAAAAAGCAATACTTCCAATAAAATATTGCAAAATATTGTAATTTTAACTTTGTAAAAAATATGCAATATATTGTTGCAATATTATTAGGTGTACAATTTTGCTTCCGCCGTTTTTTTTCGAGGCTTTATTGTAAAAAACTGGTTATACATTTATGATTCAAAGTATTGTCCATCGCTGGTCACTACTTTCTCCCATCTTTCAGGTAGCGTACGAATCCCGCGAAAAAACTGGTCATCTTTTGAGGCTATCCATGAATCGATCCAATTTTTTACTTCTTCATAAGACCGGAAATGCTGGTCAGCCAGGCCGTGTGCCATTGATCGAAACAAGTAATAGTCAGAGGGAGCAACGTCTGGAGAATACGGCGGGGTAGGACTTCCTATTTCAACGTTTCCAAGTATGTCTTGATCACTTTCGCAACATGGGATCGAGCATTGTCATGCTGCAAAATCAGTTTATCGTATCTCTCGTTGTATTGCGACCATTTGTCTTTCAATGCTTGGCTCAAACGCATCAATTGCGTTCGATACCGATCGCCTGTGATTGTTTCAGTCGGTTTTAACAGTTCATAATACACTACGCCGAGCTGGTCCCATCAAATACAGAGTATGACCTTGGAGCCGTGAATATTCGGTTTGGCCGTGGAAGCATGGCCGGGAACTCCTCATGATTTTCTGCGCTTGGGATTATCGTAATGAACCCATTTTCCGTCCTCAGTCACAATGCGATGCAGAAATCCCTTCCGTCTTTGCCTTTCAAGCAGCTGTTCACAAGCAAACAAACACCGTTCAACATCTCTCGGCTTCAATTCGTACGGCAATTTTCTTGCTTCTGAATCATTCCCATGGCTTTGAGGCGTTTTGAAATGGCTTGTTGAATCACTTCCAATGATCGTGCCAATTCTTCTTGATTTTGACACGAGTCTTGCTCAAGTAATGCCTCTAATTCTGCATCTTCGAAAACCTTCTCTCTTTCACCGCTATGCCGGTCTTCGACGTCAAAATCACCGTTCTTGAAGCGTTGAAACCACTCACGACACGTTCTTTCACTAACAGCGGCCTCACCATATTTGAGAGCATTCGATGAGCCTCAGCCGCAGATTTCTTCATATTGAAGCAAAAAATTAAAACCTCCCGCAAATGACGAGAATTTGGCTCGTAAACTGACATTTTCAATCGAGAATAACTTTATGATGCAGACACAAATCGACTAATGTTTCTATAGGGTTATGTTTACAGATGCCCAAGTTTATTGTATGACGTCTATGATCTATTTATTTCGATCACCACTTACCGCTAAAACCATCAGGAAAACAACGGAAGCAAAGTTGTACACCTAATATGTTACGTCTTGACGATTCTTTTCTTTCGTGAAGAAAGTCTGTTTTTCTCTCAAATGCGAATACCATAATGAGGTCAATAGCATAGCGGATCAAATATTGATTTTGTTTATTATAAATAACTAGATCAATTAAAGAAAAATAATTATTAATGTTCGATTGAAAGTGCGTGTATTGGCCCTATTTGATCCCCATTTGATCTTGACTCACAGATAAGCTTTTTCTGACTCACATATAAAACGAAAACACATTAATCATTCCTATTCTTTCGAAATAATTGGGAAAATAGAGAAAATAGATATCACCTATCCAAAGTCCAAATACTGAATTGCATCACATTTCGATATATATATATATATATGGCCCTTCAAAAAAGCGCAGTTAGCCACAAAAACTTTTCGAGCAGTCAGTTACAAAAAAACTTTTCGAGCAGTCAATCACAAAAAAAACTTATCGAGCAATCAGTCATAAAAAATTTTTCAAAGTGACATTTAAAATCAGTCGAAAAATTTAAGTGCGAATTCTCGATTCAGTGCAATCCAAGCAAAATCAACAGTCCACATTGAAGATCTTTCATTTTAAGTTAAAAGCCATCACTGAGACACCACCAAGCATTCCCACTGCATAGTTCGCCACTTCCAGCAAACAGTAAGAACAAATTTCCTTTTTTTTCTCTTCTTTTTTCTTTCTCATGTTATTTTAATTTCAAGGTTATGACCATCAATATTTTCTTGCTCCCTCATTCCTCCTCGATTTATTCTCTCTTTAACTACAGACGCACCCTGCTTATCTTTTCTCCTAATAAATTACTTAAGCGATAAAACGTTTCAAGTTATTCATCTCTTTCTCTACTCAATATTACTTAAGCGATAAAACGCTTCAAGTAACTCATCTCCTTCTCCATTCAGAAATACTTAAGCGGTAAAATGCTTCAAATAATTTACCTCTTTCTCTATTCCGAATTATTTAAGCGGTAAAACTCTTTAAATGATTCTTTTTTTCCGTATCCACAATTACCTAAGCAATAAAATCCCTTAAGTAATCCACGATTACTCTCTCTAAAATCAAACCATAACTGGAAAATTTATTTCTTCCCCTTTCTCTTCGGAATTATCTTCTCCTTCTACGTCATAGACACTAACGAGAGAAAATTTTAATAGATAGTCTGGAGGAACAGACACAGAGCAAGACGCAAGAAACGGGCCAAACTCGAGAAACTCAAAAAAACTAACGTTCCAATTATTACGTGAATACAAACAGGACAATTTATCCCTCCTCAAACTCTTCGTCGACTTAAAAGGGCCCATTTGCGCCAAAAATATTGGAATCAAGGCTCCCCCGACATCCCTGTGATACACTTTATCTCCAACAACCCTACCGATAATTTCCTCTATGAATATACCTATGGAATATATATATATATATATATATATATATATATATATATATATATATATACTTAGTATAATA
>NW_012130070.1:599730-602029 GCF_000143395.1 Atta cephalotes | reverse complement strand
ACCTACTACTAGTTACTACTACTACGTAATACTATATATATATATATATATATATATATATATATATATATATATATATCTCATTCGTAGAAAACTTTCAATTATTTGTCCGAAAAGCCTCACAGGCACATGATACGAGCAAGACATCCATTCATCGTGGTCTCAAAAATGCAAAATTTCACCTATACAAAATTAATCTTGTTCAATAATTAATTATGGGTGATTTTGAGTGTCGAGAAGAATTTTGTGAAATTTTGATGCAGAAAATTGATGAACCTGACCTTATAAATAAAATTATTCTTTCAAACGAGACAACATTTTTATTAGACGGTACAGTAAACAGTCAATATTAGAATGATTGTAATTCGCATTGGATAAGAGAAACAAACTCCCAATATCCACAAAAACTAAATGTATGAGCGGAAATAGGGACGCACATAATAGAGCCATTTTTTATTGATAGAACTCTAACGGCTGACGAGTATTTGACACCAAATTATTATCGGCATTAATTAGGTCTGAAACGTTGGAAAATATATGTAGTGCCTTTTATTACCGATTAGCTCATTGTCAAGCTGTACAAAATCAACAGTTCGAATATTTATTATAACGCATACTCACGTTAATTTGTTTATATATTAGCTAATTCACTCACTCATCCGATCGCTCATTCACTCGCTCAAACGTTCGATCACTCGCTCTATTGCTCGGTCACTCACTCATTCCCTCATTCCCTCGGCTACTTACTTGCTTGTTCGCTCGCTTGCTCGTGAATCATTTACACGTGCGCGCGCATGCACGTACAAACACACATACATACACACAGAGAGGGTTTGGAATTAAAAAATACTGGAGGAGTGACAAAGTCCTGATCTGCGACACACACACGCACACAAGAGATATAAATCCGACCGAGCAATCTCCACGCAGTACATTTTGGAGAACTCTAATGCCGGCGGTATTTAAACTTAAAGACTCAGGAAGTTCTCATCAAAAAGGAGTTTATGATATGTGTTGTGAAAGCGTCTTAACATAACTTACAAGAATCTGAAATAAAAAGTTCGAGGTTTCATTTAAAAAAATTAATTTGACTTTGACATCCTAGGTCAAATAACTATTATCATTAAATGCGTCTTTTTAAGCCCAACTTTTGCCTGAAACATTTTTTTCTAAAATGCGTTTATGAGATATTTGAGTACCAGACTTTTAGCCCTTGTATACCACCAAGTTTACGGCAATGCGAATGCATACGATGTTAAAATTATGGTCATAGGTTATATTAAAATTAAAAATAAAGTTACAAAAGAAAAGAAGTTTAAAATTAAATAGAAAAGATAATCTTAAAGGAAATCTGATTGCATCAAAAACTTAGTAGCTTATATAATTAGAAGATAACTTACAGATTATGAACAAAGATATTGACAGAGTATGTTGAGATAATGAAGATAAATTATGAGATCCTTATCGCACGAATGCCTAATGTTAAATGATGAAAGGTTGCGAGCATATATACAAATTTAAAAAAATCTAATAAACAAATATAAGCATCATCAAGAGATTCAGTATTGGTTTTAATGTTGATTTCAATATGTGAACATAATAATGGCCTAATGAAAAAATTCTTCATCTTAATAAGCTTTAATTGTGTACATGATTGTTTAAGATTCACTGTTGGACATGAAGAAAACCGTTATATAAATTAAATTTGTCAAACGTGGCTTAAATATGCAATATATAAATAAAAGAGCAAAAAAGCCACATGCTGGCTAATGTAACTGTCGCTAACGACATCGAACGTGTAGCTTTTTTGCTCTTTTATTTATATATCATAGTATAAGCTTCTTGGATTTATTGTTAAATGTAAAATATAACATAAATTGATTCCAAAAAAAGACTTTCTCAGGCAGATATTTGTCATATGTGTCATCCATTATATCACAAGGTGGATATTATTTTTGGTTTGGTTAACCGGGCTATGTTACTATCTCATTCAAAATTTCAAGAGAAAAATTTAAAAACGAGTTAGAAGAGAAGAGTTACGAACAGAAATATAACGTATAGAAAAATTGATAGATAAGTAAAGATATTTTATTTAATTACTTTTACTGTGAACTTTAATAAAACTTGCTGATTAAGAGACGTTTCGATCACGAGAGAGAGAGAGAGAGAGAGAGAGAGAGAGAGAGAGAGAGAGAGAGAGGAGAGTAGTAGTTATTATATAATTATTAATTTAATTAAATTAATTAATAAACGAAATAAAACTAACTATATGTACAACTAACAAAACTAAATTAAGTTA
>NW_012130070.1:578510-599489 GCF_000143395.1 Atta cephalotes | reverse complement strand
GTTACGTACGTACGTACGTTACGTACGTACGTACGTACGTATAGTAGTAGTACGACGTAGTAGTAGTAGAGACGATTTAGGTACGANAGANAGAGAGAGNGAGAGAGAGAGAGATCGGGTTATTATCAATTTATATTTTACAAAATTTATTAGAACAGTAAAAACACTATATGGTCATCAAAACAATATATGGTCAATTGATGAAAAATAAAAATATACTTCGCATTGTCTAACTATACGTATAACCATTGGTATCAATAATTAAAATGAATTTTCATCTTGTTAGTCAAAGTGTACAGTGAAAGAATATCGGTGTATAATTATAAACTGATGTCTAGAAATATAACGGAATATAATACATTATAATTAAATATACAAGAAAGATATTACAATATTATGAGATACCGAGTTTATTTTGATTGATAAATGCTAGAAGTTTATAGGCAAAACTTAAAAAAATAATAAGTCATTTTGAAAGGAATTTAATAAATTTTAAGATAACGTAACATAAAATTTAATTCAAATCCTACTTTTTTTGAAAATTAAAGAAATGTAAAAAGTGAACAAATCGTGAAGTCAAAAAATTGTGTTCCTAATGCCCCGAGGAATTGATAGTAAAACGCAAAATATACCAGTATGCATTTAAAAACTTTATTTAATGTTTCTAAAATACAAACAAACACAGTCAGCGCAAAAAATGAGCATGCGATAGATTATACTCAGAACTCGTTTTCAGTTGGAATTAAACGTCGCAGATATAGGTACTCGACATTCATTTCGGTTGTCTTTGTTATTATTGTATAATTTATACTTTGATAATAATTTTCACTATAACATAGGAGCATGAGTTATTTCATATTAGGAATATCTGGTATCTCATATTACAATTTCTACGCCTTATGGTATTTACCATCATCAAATCTAACTTCTGTAATTAACAAATCAACATATTTTTATATTAGTACGATCTTATTCTATCACTATATGAAGAATTTATTCCCAAATATTTATTTATTAAATAAACAAGATTTAAATGCTCATTTCAATGAAACTTGAAAACATCCAAATTCTAAAATCTTGTTTTACAATGACTACAGGCATGATCTAATAATGAATTTTCTACTAAACAGTTTTCAATCCAAGAGCAATAAATTCATGGTGGGACCAATAGATAGCGTTTATTAGTTTAGCAAAAACACCGTTACCTCACAATAGGGGGATTTTTTCTAATAATATAAAATTATAAGAATGACAGAAATAATATAATATGATGAGATAATACAATACTAATGTTAGTGAAAGTTAAAATTGTATAATGTATATCTATTATTGAATTAAAATAATTACCAGTAAAATTATATTGAATTAAAATAAATACCAGTTAAATTAACTAAGAATACCTTTTATAATTGTAGTTGAGAGTTCAATAAAAAAATTATTAAAATATATATCAGGCACAATAAATAATGCGATGAGAGGAAGATCGATGTCTCTTTTCTTCGATATTATGAGACAAAATAAATTTAAAATTGACTTTCAAAGATGGAAGGTAAAGTTGATGTTAGAAAATAGTGGAAAATGAGACTAAAAAGGATGATAATAAGTAGAGGAACATAGGGAAAGGGATATATAGAAAGAAAAAAAAGAGAATTATGAAAGAGAGAAGGATTGTATAATTTGTGAGTAGGATTCTGGCAATGATTCTGTATCATTTTGTTTATTTAAACCCTGTCTTTTTATATTAATCATTTCAGATATCAACCTTTTTTTATAAAAAGATTCATTATCTAAAATCTTCACATCATTCCATCATTTCTGAAATTACTAATTAAAATTAATGCGATGGTCAGATATAACAGAGAAACCTTTTTATTGATATCTGAAATGTGTTCAAGTAATCTGGTACTTAGTTTTCTTTTCGTTTTGCCAACGTAGCTGGCGTCACAATCATCACATGAGATCTTATACACAATATTTTGATTCAAAAGTAATTTGTCTTTTCCTCCCTTAATAATAGGAATATGGATTTATGAATGTTAAAATGAATCCTTTTCAATCTTGAATGCATTTTTATTCATTTATAGGAATTGCATAAAGCAAATGTCTATACCTTTTCAATTCTGAATGCATTTTTATTCATTTATGGAAATTGCATAGAACATATCTCTATGCCTTTCTAAAAATAATATTAACATTTTCTGTGCATCATGAATACTACTCAATTCAGAATTGTAAATAGAAAGCACATTTTTTTAAATTCAATTAAATTCAATTAAATTCAAAAATAATATCAATTTTTGTGCAATGAATACTGTGTGAATACTACTCAATTCAATATTCTAAATATGAAATGCAGTTTTTCAATCTAATTATAAATTGAATAAAAAAAATTTTTATTTAAAAATGGATCATAAATGCTACTTAAATTATTCAAAATTATAAGTAGGAAATTTTTTGTTTTAATTCAACTAAGTTCAAAAAAGTTGTAAAAAGTGTAACGTAAAAATAATTGAATTATGTTCTTTTGTTTCTCTTTGATTAGAAGTAAAATGAATGATCGATGTGAACATTCGCAAACCAAGTCTAACACAGCCCAAATATTAAATTAATCACGGCGCATGTCATTGGCCAAGCGAGATTAGATTATCCGATACTTATCCAATGTTGTTTCAATAATAATATAAATTGTATTTATATTTCATTATATCTGTTAAATTATGATATTTTTATTATATCTACAATTTTGCTTTCGCCGTTTTTTTTCCGAAATTCGAGGCTTTATTGTAAAAAACTGGTTATACATTTATGATTCAAAGTATTGTCCATCGCTGGCCACTACTTTCTCCCATCTTTCGGGTAGCGTACGAAAAAACTGGTCATCTTTTGAGGCTATCCACGAATCGATCCAATTTTTTACTTCTTCATAAGACCGGAAGTGCTGATCAGCCAGGCCGTGTGCCATTGATCGAAACAAGTGATAGTCAGAGGGAGCAATGTCTGGAGAATACGGCGGGTGGGGTAGGACTTCCCATTTCAACGTTTCCAAGTATGTCTTGACCACTTTCGCAACATGGGGTCGAGCATTGTCATGCTGCAAAATCACTTTATCGCGTCTCGTTGTATTGCGGCCATTTGTCTTTCAATGCTCGGTTCAAACGCATCAATTGCGTTCGATACCGATCGCCTATGATTGTTTCAGTCGGTTTTAACAGTTCATAATACACTACGTCGAGCTGGTCCCACCAAATACAGAGCATGGCCTTGAACGTCAAAATCACCATTCTTGAAGCGTTAAAATCACTCACGACACGTTCTTTCACTAATAGCGGCCTCACCATAAGTATTTGAGAGCATTCGATGAGCCTCAGCCGCAGATTTCTTCATATTGAAGCAAAAAATTAAAACTTCCCGCAAATGACGAGAATTTGGCTCGTAAACTGACATTTTCAATCGAGAATAACTTTATGATGCAGACACAAATCGACTAATGTTTCTATGGGGTTATGTTGACAGATGCCCAAGTTTATTGTATGACGTCTATGATCTATTTATTTCGATTACCACTTACCGCTAAAACCATCTATAGGAAAACGGCGGAAGCGAAGTTGTACACCTAATATATAATTTCGTGCACTGATTTAGCTGGTTGTAATTAGAAAATGAATAACTCATTTAAAAAGTGGTGTAGCGAGTAACGTAGAAGATTCATAATCCAGAGGACCCAGGTTCAAATTTCACTGCGTTTTTTTATATTAATTTGAAATAATTCATTTTCAGGTATGATATATTATAAATATCAGGAATAAAATTTGTAACTCTTAAATATGAATGTTTCTTTTTTTTTCGAATATTAAACTAGTGCTCGGATCCAATACATTTCAATCCATTCAATCCATTTTCATGAATTTAAAATACGCACTAAAAAAATTTTAATCCATTTTAATCCATTTTCGTTTGCTGAATATGACAACATATGTCAAGGTCAAGGTCTATCCCTTAAATTGCATAATTACCTTTTATATTTATATTAGAATAGAAAATTACGACTCTAGGCAATGTGCAATTTAAGAGGTTATAGATGAATGTAGAAATTATTTGTGAATCTCAATTACTTGAAATCTTGATAAAATACACTCAAATGATACGTTATCATGTAATAACTATTTTAAAAGATTTCTGTCTCACCAAGCGAGATATTAACATACAAGTTTGCCATTCTTGAATGTTAGATGTTATGGAACTTGCCACATGGATATATATATATATATATATATATATATATATACTGTGTATTATATATGCGTGCTCTGTTGCCATATGCGCGATTTAAGCCACTACATTGTAGTTTAGGAAACTACAACATTTTGTAAAACTTCATTTATTTAATTTAAAAAAGATTGTTAAGAAAACTAATTTAATCCTATTAGTTCAATTAATTTAATCCTATCAGTGTTCCAAACACGTTAAAGCATAGAAAATTGGGCTATTTAATTTATATTTTTTCTGCTATGCAATATGTTGAAAAACAGCAACGCTATTATGATCTTTATATTTACGTAAATAACAAAATATTCCTACTACATTTCATGTTATAAATATAACGTAGTAACGTTGAAATACCTTGCAATTTTTAAATAATATAATTAAATGAGAAAGTGTGTAAATAAATACAATAATTGAATTTTTAGGCAAAGTAGTAGATTTAAGAGCCGATGTGATATCGGCAACCTTATCCTATAATATTTATGACACTTTTTGTTAATAATTTTTTAGCGAATAACGAGCGACGGCTAAAATTCGTTTAAGATCACTCAGGATGATGATCTTGATAACATACACTCGAAAAGTTTCCGGACATGTATCTTAAAATTGCACAATATTCAGGTCATCGTAATTCGGTAAATAGATATAAAAATAAAAAACATTTAAAATCTTGAAACTTATACTTTAGCATGCTTTTAAAAAGAATTTTGTCTTTACAATTCTGCATCTTAATAAATATCACGTTGTTGTATTTCTTAAAATTCCATACATTTAACAGTGCGCAGTTTGATAAAAAGTTCTTTTCAAAAAGTTTAATATTTTTGAAAAATAGTACAAAGATTTATCTTCAAAATGCTTTTCTAAAAATTTTCTTATGATTTTTCTGGATTAAATTGCAATATTAAAGCTAAACCTGCATTACTAAATAATCAACGGTGAAATTTGGTGAAAAATCATCACAAAAAATTTTATTTTCTCAATTCTGTAAAATTCAATTTAAACGATCAGAACATTGTTAAAGTACAAACTTCGAGCTTCAAAGTACTTCGTTAACTTTTGCGATGGTATTTTACTGAATTTTAATGTTGATCGTGCAGCTACGCAGGTTTAACTTTAACGTATAATTTAGTCGAGAAAAAATTTTTAAAAAAGAGGAGGAGATAAATCTTTGTACTGTTTTTTTCAAAAATATTGAACTTTTTGAAAAAAATGCTTTTTTTCAAACTGCGTTTTATTATTATTATATTAAATGTACATAATTTTAAGAAATACAACAACGTGATATTTATTAAGATTATTCAGAATTATAAAGACAAAATTTTTTTGAAAAATCAAAAACATGCTAAAGTATAAGTTAAAGTACAAGTTTCTTTAAAATGCTTTTTTATTTTTTGTCTGTGATGATTTTTTACCGAATTACGATGACTTGAATATTATACAATTTTAAATTCCATGTCCGGAAATTTTTTGACAGCAGTGTATGTTAAGATCACGATTGCCAGGTCTTCAAATTTCGAGACTTCAGTTTTCGGTATCAATCTCTAGTTCTTCAACAGACATAAAAAATCTCCAATCTTTCGCTCGCATAGAGTATTTATTAATTGCACTATTCGATAATGTTCGCGATGTTATCATATATAATTATTACGGTTTTTGTTCAGAATGTTTATTTAAAAATATTTTTATTATTATTAGTAATGTAAAAAAGGAAAGCCAAAGAAGAGATAGAAAAGCTACTACAAAACAGTTATATGAAAGACGTTGGTTTATGCAAATATTATGTTATATTAAAGATGTTGCAGCATATTGTTTTTTTATATTTTATGTATAACTCGCTGCAATATTTAAATTAGCTACGTGGAAAGTAATAAAAATGTCTGTGATTATGTTCGCAGTTTATGTTATTTTTTGAATAATCGAAAAAATTTCTAATTGTGTTTGCACTGTGTGTAATCTTGTAATAATAATAAAAAAGTCTCTGTGATTGTATTGACACTTTATGTTAGTCAAATATTAATAACAGAAAGTCTGTAAAGTAGTCGCAAAACATTAATTAATCCCTGCGTCTTTTTATTTTCTCTTTTTTTTTTAATTGAAACAACTAGCCGATCTTCAGTCGAAATATGAAATCTCTAGCGCACAAACTTTCGAGACCCAGCTGAACAGTGTTCGGGATCTGGCAACTGTGGTCAAGATCATCGGGAAATGATCATCTACGTAATTTTTTGTTTCTTAATTTTGTATTCGTAGATATAAAAATCAGATTTAGAAATTTTGAATAAGACTGTCGAATGCGCGAATCTAAACGATGAGAAGATCTCGAAACATTCAGGAGGATGTCAGTGTAAAAAGAGGAAAATATGGAAAGAGAAACAGACATGTAAATGAAAAAGAGGAGAATATGGAAAGAGTAACAGACATGTAAATGAAATTGCTAAGAAATTAAAATTAAGACATCGAAATGTATGTATAAGGAGCATAAACATTTCTTTTATGTTTGCCTTCTCTTTATTTACGTTTCTATTACTCTCTCTTTACATTTGATATTTCAATTTTTATTTTCCCTAGGGTAGAGTTTTTTAAAGATACTTTCAAGATCTGATTCTAATCTAAGAAAAGATGATAGAAGAAGATAGAAGAATTATCGCGCCATGCATGTCCACGAGACCGAATAGTTAAATAACTTTTAAACATATTAACTTTTAAAAATAACAATATGATAATCTTAAAATATAGGTTTTCAAAACAGGAAATTTTTTTACCATCTTCAATTTATAACTCTTTTATTCAATCTTCAAATTTTCCAATCAATTTTGTATAAAACCGAGGTAAATAGATAAAGTAGGTAGCCCAATAGTGAACCAGTAGTATATTATGAACCATTGCGATATTTCCTACATGGGATGTTAGATTGTGCTGTTATCATGCAGCGACTCGCATTTGCAATCTCCTTTCGGCTCCTCAATCAACTGGCAGATTGCGCTAAGGATGTAATATCATTTTAATAATTTTGAGTTGTAAAGTTTTTTTTCGTAAGTTTTACGCATTTTTTTATGTTTTTATGTTATGTTTATATCTATCATTTTTTTTCATTGTGCATTAGTTTTGTGTGCACATTTGACTTTATTAATCTGTAAATAAATAACTTTTTTTCTGTTGTATATTATTTTATCACATTATTTTGAAGATTATCATGGAAAAGATTAAGTGGTCTACAATGAATAATTTGATGTAATTCATTATTAAATAACATGATTTATTATAAACACCCCTTGTACAATGAACCACTTCTCGTTTTTTAAAATAATCGAAATTATGGTTAAACTTAAAAAATAACTTAAGAGTTGTTTACAGTATGTAGCCAACTGAATTCATAAATTGTATGCCAAAACTTAGATCTTCAACTCAATAATTGCGAAAGATATAAGCCTTTGAAATTTACATAGTTCATTGTTGAATAACTTTCCCTATACAGAATGATAGATTGAAATCGAACCCAGGAAACTATATTCACACTACGGAATCATACGTTCTAAAAACGGTAATATAAAATATTAAAAAAGTATATCATACATTTCATTCCTTGAGTCTTTTATATAAGCTATATATGAAAGTGAAATTGTGATGCAACTGTAGATATCCGTGAAATAAAAAGAATGGAGCCAAAAATGTACAGCGCTGCACGTTGTGACGTAATGCTGAGGTAGTCTTCAAAACTAAAAGGCTGTGGTAGCTGCTGACGATGTTCTAAGTAACAGATAGGTCTGAGTAATTGCTTCACTTAACGAGAAACACGTTCGATCCTTGCGTTCGTTCCCTCCGACAAAATCCAATATTAACCGTCGTGCTGTTTGATATAGTTCAGTATATTCCACGCTGCGTACATTTTGCAAGCTCTTTCGATCTCCTTGTTTGTCTGTCGTGTGCTCTTTGTCGACGTTCAAGGGTTCTCCCCTAACGACGTTCAAGGAATGTCTCGAAAGACAGGCACTTCTCACCGCGGCTATAGTGCAATTTTTGAATACTTTACGTGGCACTCCGAAAAAAAACACATTTTTCCTTTACATCTAGAATAACCATGACAAAAGCATTGTATCGTATGCATATCATATACGTTTTTCTTCGACTTTCATAGAGATATCCATTATATTTAAGATATTGTATTACTTATAATATATATGGCTTCACTTAACCAGCTTTTATTACTTTCGTATTTATAAGATAGGAATTCATCCTGGGATATCTAGAATGTATTCCTGCCTTATAAATTCCATCAAATGTATAAATGTTGGTTATACACGTTTACTTATATTTAGCGTAAATTATTTCACTAATAACTAAAATAAATATTTTTATGTATTCTTATCTAAATTCTAAAGGATGTATAAAATATTATTATTCTTGATTAATTAATTTTAAATCATTAAAGAAGACATTAATGAAAATTGAGATATAATATTGGGATATTAGAAACATAGTTAATTACATTAGAAAAAATCTCGCGAGTAGGGCTAATAACGTTGCTCGAAAAATAAACAGAAATACAAATTAAATAATATAATTAAATTCAAAGCTCAAATGAAAATTAAATAAAATACATAAAAAACATATCTTTAGAGCCAGATTTATGTATAATGTGTATAATATAATTTATTTATAATTTATAAATAATTTATTTATTTAAGTAGCATATAAAAACACAGAAATAAATTAACTAATATAGATATTTGAATGCTTTCTCTTCTATATCAATCGTTAGTAATGAAGACGGAAAAAGAATTGTCCTAAATTGATTAATGCGATTAAATTTAAAAAGATAAGTTTTGATTTGACATGTAGAAAGAAGGAAGATTTAAAATGCAATATTTAATTCAATGCTCCATAAGGATAAGAATAAAGTAACAGTATGACGAAGTAAAGCAAGGAATTTCTTCCTTGCTTTCATCAATTCCTTATACAACAAGAGCAATCTTTGAAAGTATTAGTACTTTTTTTCTTAAACATAATATTAAAAGTAAAAATACTACCGCAAGAAAAAAAAGAAGAGTTTTTGGTCAATATAATCAATTCCAACAATTACTCAAAAGCCATCTGTTTTCTCCACTATCATCGTTCTTGTGCGCAATTGCGAAGGAGTTAAGAAAAGATTTTACACTTGGGCGAAAAGTCGGTTTGTACGTTAGTTTTGTTAATCAATGAAATTCTTCTGTTAGCATTTTTTTTCGCCTTCCGATATGTGTTATGAGCAAAAACATTTGAAGGTTAAATGCGCGTGCTTTTACCGTCATATATCGTGAACAGTAATCAACGCTAGGAACAAATAGTGAATAACAACAGAAAAGTAATTTAAATACATAGTATATGTTCTGCTTAATGATATATTTTCTTTACTTATTTTATTTATATTATTATTTTATTTTTATTCAAAGAATACAAAATTAAATGTTCCATTATAAAACTCACTTTTATACGTCAAATCAAAATTCATTTTAGATAAGAAACAATCCTGCAAATTTTTTTTCCATATACATAAAATATGATTATAAATAAATAATTAAAATAATTAAAATCATACATTTTGTATAGAAGATATATAGTGAATGCAAGAAGTATTCGTAGGAGAAGTATAGGGGAGATATCTTTTAAAAAAAATCATATTTTCAAAAATTTTAATTAACAATTTATTCACAAAGAGAATAAAATAAACTCTCAAAATTATTTCTTAAAATTATTTTACTTAAAAGAAAAGTATAATAATTTATTACCTTAAAAATAAGCGAAAAATTGTATTATTTAGACGCACAAAAAGTATTTGTACATTCGAGAAATTTAGCTTCTAAGGAGACACACGAAGATCTTTTGCAGGGCTCAGTCGTATAAGATAAAACTATTTAAAATATATATTTAAAATAAAAAAGAAATGAAAGAGTCATTTGGTGTTTATTATTTTAAATAAATTTTCAGAACTTATATATTTCATATTTTTTATTTAAAATAAGTTGTATCAGTTTTTTTATCGACTCCTATGATTTTATATTTTAAATAAGTGCCTGAAACTTATTTTATATCTTTTATTTTAAATATATCATCATCAGTTATTTTACTTTTTTTTATTTACCTCAAGAATGTATTTATTGTATAAAATTAATGTTTCTTTGCTTCAAATAGACTTTTTTATTAAATAAAAATTTATATTATACGAATGCTTTTTGCACTCATTCTATTTGTGTTCCTACATAAAACATGTCTATTTATCAAAAACATATCTGTTTTAGGAAAGTAACTGTATATCCTGCACGATATAATAATAAATAAAACAAAAGGAAAGAGAGTAAAGGCTACAAATTAATCCGCACTTCCATTTAATGTATACTGATTTGCGTAGTCAATGGCAGATCCGTCCATTGTAATTCACATCTCTATGTACATGTTCATTAAAATTCTAACAACGTGGCAACCTAGCGCGATAGATCACCGATCGAAATTTGTGTATCCTTACGTGTACTTGCCGCACGATCGGATGTGTGGACGTGCGCACTACGGGACTCCGGACGCGAAACGCGGCCGCTGACCTGTGTATACTCTCGAAGAAGATGAATAAGGGTGGCACAGAATTACGAAGCGGAAGGGAGAAAGGATGAGGGGTTAAGGTAGGAGGGCAGGAGAAAACAGTGGCCCCAATACGAAACAAGAGTTCAAAGCCTCGACTCCCGCAACAACGCGTCTAATTACTTGCTTCCTGCCTAGTGCACGAGCACGGTGAATTTACATCTTGTTTGTTCAAGCAGCAGTAGCGGTGTAAACGCCGCTACCATCACCGTCCAATGTAGATTGGATACTGCCTATAAACAGGCGATTGCCTTTGACTCGGACAGTCTAGTTTCAACGAGCGGCAATATCTTGCGCGAAGAGGATCATGTCGTATTCAGTAGATTACTTTGCGAACAGCAGAATAAATAAGAATGCAAGACAGAATAAAAATTTGAGATATTATAATTTTATTTCTTTCTAAAAAAAGAATAAAAAGATTTAATTTCAGAAAGATTTAGCTTCAAAATACAATCTGTTTTAATTTACAGGATTTGTATCGGAACATATTCGGAATATGACATATACGAACGTAAAAAACGTAATTGATAAAATCATAATTTTAGAAAAATAATGGAAATACAAAAGCTTATAAAAATTTTTGCTGTCTAACTTTAAAAAGCTTTATTTTATTTTTATTTTATTTATATATTTTTAACTTTTTAAAATATCATTTATAATTTAACTTCGTTCTTAATTTAGTTTTATATGAGAAAACATAAAAATATTATTAATCAAAATCCTAAGTGATCACTTATAGATCCTCGATAAAAATATATAGCTATTCTTTTTCGAAGCATTGCTATTCTGTTCCTGAATATTTAAATCAATCCCGATAACATTCTTCATGTTTGTATTAAGAATGAGTTTACTTCCAACCAGATGTGTTTTTGATATCGAGTATTGTGAAACGTATAGATATAGATTTAACTCGTAAAATAAGATGAAAAGATAATCAAACAAAAATTCCTTTGATATTTTTTGAATCGATTAGGAAGTGATTAGTTTTTTTAATTAATTAACAAATTAATTGAAATTGATTATCAATTGACGAGCTTCGAAGTGGAAAGAATAAAGCTTTAAATCGAAAGATATAAAGCTTTAAATTTTTATTTGTGAGCAACTCTATACATTATAGCTCGGAAAGAGCAATAATAAATATTTCAATACAATATTATACTATCGGAAATATTATTAGTAGACGCAATGATATGGATATTGTATGCCGTGTAATGCGTTCAATAATGAAAGTCCATTAGGTTTATATACAATAAATGTTTATGTAATCCGTATCTTGAAACTTCTTTCTGAATCGATTTTTTATGACATCAAGTTAAAATTGCCTTGTGTGTGATATTACGTATTATAATTTTTTCGCACAATTGAAAATACGAATATTTACAGTAAATTATTCATCTTTATAATATTAATTATTTTTATTTTGTTAAATAATATATATCGCAATAAATATTATCTTTAAAATATCAAAGATTTATAAAATTTACGTTTAACAATAGTCTCGAATAAATTTAAAAAATTTCAATCAAATCTAAATTGACTTCTGTACTAAAGATCAATTAATTCTAATTCACATTTAATTAAATTCTAGCTACATTATTTGTATAACTTTTTTAGTTAATTTAACTTGCAAAATATACAGGATGTTCAAAAAAGATGATATCAAATTTTATAAATATATATAGTACTCGTGAAAACAAACTGAAATCTTAATAAGCACTTCAAAATTATTTATTTCTAATGTAAGTTATAAAGCATTTTCTGTTGTAATGACTAATCCGTTTGTTTCGAATATATAAATGTATTTACACGCTCTGTACGTCCTTCACGAGTTTCTAAGTTCGTTGTTTCTTGATAATAGTTAATTCTCCGTTCAATCTATGTCAATTCATCCCCAAACATTCATGTATTATTGACAATGTCTGGTCCTGACACATAAAATTGAACTGTTGTTAACAAATACGAAATAAATCATCTTGAACATATTCTTCAATGAAAAGATATGCCGAATTGTGTGTTGAAATGAACAGCACATTGAACATCTGCTGTAGGAGAAACCAGAGCCGGTTGTCTCAGTTTTTGATTAGTGATTTTTACAATAGAAAAAAGTGAAAGCCTGATTTTGAAATATTATATACGTTATTATATATCTACATGAAGTATAATATATTTGTAAATATATGCTTTAAAAATGTTATCTAAAGATATTAAAATTAATTGTTACTTAATCTCTCTTTTGGTCAATCTATCCTACATAGCCATTTTTCATAAAAGAGTATTCACAAATTTTAATTTCAAGATTAATTAATTGTAGCAAAGATCTTCTAATTGTAAGCTATGTCATTTTCTATGAATAGAAGGATATTACGATTAATAATGTTAAAGACTTGTCAGACAACAAAATAGATAAGAAAAATTTATTGACCAACTTAATTTTCTTAAAAATCTATAAATAATATATACAATGCTTACAGTGCAAACTATTTTACACAACAAATTAATTATATCAGCTATCTATAGTTGAAAAAAGAAATTTTCTGTCATGTCCTTTTTAAGATATAAGCATTTTGATAATTAATCCCATACATCAATCAGCCCCGGTCTTCTCTAATTAAACTTACTTTTTGCTTTATAACTTGGAAATAAATGGTTTTTAGAGTCTATTTATTAAGATTTTTCGATTTGTACATAAGTGCTACATATTCCTAAAGTTTGGTACTATCTTTCTTGAACCCTGTATATAATTCATCTTAATTATTTAAAAATAAAGTAACAAGAATAAATTAATATATTTATGTTGTTTCAAAATGTACATAGAATTACAAAATGTAACATAGAATGTACATAGAATATTATTCTACAATTTTGAATTATGTTATATAAAATTATAAGATATCTCATACAAATGGAATAAAAATGGATTTTGTAACAAAGAATGTCGAGAATTGTCATTGACATTCCTATATTTTAACATTTTCACTATTATAATTCCTTTAAAATTTATTGTCATTATTTAACTAATATTAAAACCTACTTGGCTTAAATCCCTTATAATTCTAAAGTTTGGATTTTAATTCATTAAGATAATACATTCGCGAATTGAAAGTATTCAAAATAATTTGAAATTTTGTACTAAACGACATTTGTGCAGTTATAAGAGATTGATTCAATACTGAAATATAAGCAATTAAAAACTGCACATTTTATACGTGTCGCGCCTACAAAGTTCATGATGTCGCGTTTTTTTTATAGAGCCTAAATTAGTAATGAGATGTTAACAAAAAATATATATATATGTAATATAAATATGTAATAGAGGAATTTAAAACGGATATTGTAAAAAAAAATCCATAATTTTTTACTATTTAATTTGAAAAATAGGTTCATGAAAAGAATGCAATTTTCGATTTTATTTGGTATATGGAAGCGACTGAAGAGGGCGGTCAGTAGCAACACTGCACTTCTCGGGTATATCACGTTCAGGGAGTTCGTCCTATGATGGTGAGATTTCACGAATGATGGTTACAGTCGATCTGACATTGTAACCTATGTATCTTACAAGGAATTTTTTCTATTTATGATAATAAATAGGATGATAAGTATTTAAGTAGATTTATTTGTCATTGACATGCGACGTTGTCACATTTACGCATCATTAATCTGCGTCTGCGCGATTGTGAACAGTTGCAATCAAAAGTTTTCACAGGTGAGAGTAGGAGTATCGGCCATTGAGCGCGCGATAGGATCTAACTTTTAGATGATATTGTCGCAAGTATACTACCTTAAGCCTTTATTTTTACATTAATAAGAAATAGAAGTAATAGCCATAACGGTCAAAGCTATGATCTTTAATGCTTAAATAATTCAATCTGAATTACTACAGAGTATATTATTATATAATAATATTATATTATATATTAAGGATCTGATTTTATTCCGTTTTTCGAAGATATATGAAACGTTCATTTATATTATATTTATTTTCAGAAAGATGTTTACTTGTAAGTAAACGTTTACACATATAATTAGCATATCCGTTTATTAGAAACGTTTTTCCGAATACGTTTTTTAAATCACGTGTTTTAAATCAGATATTATATGTATATTTGGTAATATGCGGAATAGGGGAGAAACAACTCTGATGATCTTGACATACAATAAAAAGTTCTACTATATAATACAAAAATTCTGCTTTAAAATACAGTAGATAAAGTGGAACTTCACATGAAAAGTCATGTGTCCTGTAACAAGGGAAAAGTGGAGTGGGAATCACTTCGTGTAGAAGTCGCGCGCCTCTAAGCAAGGAAGAGGTGGGATAAGGGTCACTTCGTATGGAAGTTGTGCGCTTCTAAGCAGGGAGGGAGATGGATTGGGAATCGCTTTGTGTTAAAATTTATAAAATATATTTTAAAGCATGAAATTTCTATTTCATGAAATAAAAAAGAGACACCATTTTTCAAACTTTTTGTTAATAACTTTTTAACGAAGGACGAGCGACGACTAAAATTTATTGAAGGTATTCAGGGTCGTGACCTTGACAATGTCATCAAGGTAATCGGAACTGTCTTCCCTATTCGGCATATTAGCTTTTCGGCATATTATATTTAAATGAAAATACATTTACATATATTTAGCACATCCTTTTATGAAAATCGTCCTGTCGAATATTTTAACGTTTTTTTTTGTAAAATTAAAAATCGATTTTATCTTTTTGCATTTTCTTATAGTTTAACGTTTTAAAGTGCACTTTAAAGCACTAGACATAAAGCTTTACTCATAGAATTAGCTATTAGTTTATTAGAAACGTTTGTCCAAATACATTATTTTAATGGTATTTTACATTATACATATACTTTTTTTCGTTTTTACTCTTTTTTATGCCAAACTAACATCTATTTTATACTAAAAAATTTTCGTTTTTTTTTAACCCGTTTCACTAGAACGACTCCATAATAAAGAAATAAACGTTTATTATAAAAATGTAAAAGAAAGTTCGAAAAGACGTTTTTTATAGTTGGATATGTTAAATATATGTTTAAATGTATTTTCATTTAAATGTACAATAATAAGCCCTATTATATATGTACTTATTTATAGTCATTCGAATTGCGCGCCGAATTGGTTTTCGATCTCGGATCTCTTGTATTCGTACGAAAATCCTAAGACTCATCACGGAATATAAGAAATCCGGTTAGACTCCCGGCCGAGGATAATACTTTTCGCAATAAATTTATTTACAGTTATCAGCATATTAACATTATTTAAATGGAAATTAACATCTTTTAATGGAATGCCCGATTAAGCATCAAATTATTAAAAATTGCTTGTCAATTTAATTTGTGATATTAATTAATGATATTTATTAATAGTAATTTAATTGTATTTATAAGTGCGGAAAATCAATTCGGCACGCAGTTCAAATGACTACAAATATGGTATTATAAGTACATATATAGTATATACATATATTAATTCTGATTGAATTATTTAAGCATTAAAGATTTAGTTTTGATCGTTATGGCCATTACTTCTCTTTCTTATTATTGAATTTTCAAATGTACAGTCTAATAAAATTCTTATTATTTGTACATTAATTTAATTATAAATTTATTGTTTAATCATTGACAGTTGAAGATATTAAAACGGTTGTTATAGACATATCCATCATAATGGCAATTACATCTGGAATCGTTTCGACGTTTTCGTTATCAGACATGATATCACAGAAGTGTATAAAATTTATTACTTTTATATCAATCAATTTCTTTTTCTTTATGTTTTTCATTCTCAATTACATTTTACTGCGGACCTTCCAATCCTTAAGGAGATACTGGAGTAGTCCTGTTTTATCAAAAAAGTGTAATAATTTTCATTTGCTCATTTCTCCTAATTGCGCTTACGGATTGAAAAGTCCTTTTCCACAATTAAAGTATCAGCAACAACATTAACTACATTTTAATACGAAAAACGAAAAAAATTAAAAATTATGATTTGCCACTGGGTTCTGCAGTCAACTCATCACAATATATGCTCCATAAGAGTTTCAGACCTTGTACGTTTAAAATAAATAGCTGCCGCCCTACAGAAAACCTCAAAGAATATGCTTGTAAAAATAATCTAAAGGCTTCAGTATAAGAGAACGGTGTCGACAAAAATTTGATTTGTATATTACGAGTAAAATTGACGTGAAGTGATACCCAGTGTTGCCAGCGGGGACACGTTTTCTCATGCTCGCGACTTCAATAACGTATCAAATTCACAAGAATACGGATACCTTTAGAACCTCCAGATAAACTACTAGATTTTATTTAGATTATAGAGAGATACATAATTATTAGACTTATAATAAGTAAAACAAAAAATGTAATTAAAATAAGATAAAAAAATTATAAATATAAGAATAATTATATGTAATTAATATAGAAACGTGGGAAAGGATATTAAAACAATTTTAATCATCTTTTACATATTATATTTTAAATAAAACATTTTATTAGGCAGAATCATAAAAATACCAATATTTGTTGCAAGGATAAGGAAAACTGCCAAAAACTTTACCATATTCTTTACAAAAATATGTTTTGTAAATATGATTATATGATAATAAAATAAAACTAACTCGATATAAAAAAACTATTTTTTGCATAAAAAAGTACACAATTATAATTAGTAAATAAATTATAAGAATCTAATAATAAAACTTTGGAAAGATTGGTTAGATGGATATATAATGTTAAATAAATTAAACATATATAAAAAATTAAAAATAATATTAAAAAATAAAATATAATATAATATATTATTTATTTAAAATCAATAATTATTTTAGATCGGCAGCCTCTTTAGATCAGCAGAAACGATCAGAATTATCGATCCATAACAAGCTTCTTACGTCCTAGTCAAAATTTTTTTTTCCTGAGAGGAAAAATAATAATAAAACAAAATAATATGATATCAGTTGTTTCAATTTTGTATTGGGAGTACAAATTAATTCGGTCCGTTTCCCTAAAAATAGCTCCAGCTGTTGTGAATGGTTCATAGTAACAGCTGATTTTGGCGGTTTCAGAGAGGTTAAACATCTGCTAATAATATTTAGTTGACATCGTGTTGAGTTTCATATAAAAACCTTGATTTTTACCTTGTATTTGAAATTTTGTGTTAACCAAGCAGCATTTACGGGAGGTTTTGATTTTCTGCTTTAATTGGAAGAAAAGTGCGGCTGAAGCCCATCGAATGCTTGTCGAAGTTTATGGTGACTTCTCCAACTGATAAATCATGTAAGGAATTCGACGTTTCAAGAAAAGAAATTTCAGCGTTGAAGACAAGCTTCGCTCTGGACAGCCAAAAAAATTCGAAAAAACAAAGAATTAGAGGCATTACTACTCAGAGTCAAACGCAAGAGGAGCTTGTAGAATCATTGGAAGTAACTCAACAAGCCATTTCTGTACTATTGAGAGCCATGATGATGAGCGAATGATTCAAAAACAAAGAAATTAGGTGCCTTATGAATTGAAACCGAGAGACGTTGAAAGGCGATTTTTCATTTGCAAACAGCTGATTCAAAGACAAAAGGTTTTTTGCATCGGATTGTGACTGGAGATGAGAAGTGGATATTCTACGACAATCCCAAGAAGAAAAAATACTACGCTAAGCCCGGTCAATTGTTGCCATTGACTTTAACATCAACACTAGCCTGGCCGAACATTCATAGTTCAAAGATCATGCTCTGTGTCTGGTGGGATCAAAAGGGTCTTGTTTACTATGAGCTGCTGAAACCTGGCGATTCCATTACGGGCGATCGGTATCGGCTACAATTGATTCGTTTGAGCCGTGCATTGCGAGAAAAACGGCTGGAATACGAGCAAAGACATGATAAAGTTATTCTTCTTCATGACAACGCTCGGCCTCATGTCGCTAAAGTCGTAAAAAAAATATTTAGAAACGCTCAAATGGAATGTTTTACCGCATTCGCCGTATTCTCCAGACATTGCTCCCTCTGATTACTGGTTGTTCCGAAAGATGCAGCAAGTCACCGGTTCACTTCTTTCGCAGAAATTGAAATAAAAATAAAAATAATTGGCTCCAAAATTGGATCGGCTCCAAAGGCAAGTTATATTTTCAAGATGGAATTCGAAAATTGCCTGAGGGAAAAAGTAGTAGGCAACGATGGACAATTGATTTATTCATTTTGTTTTGAAATAAATTTTTTTGAACACAAAAAAACGGACCGAACTAATTTGTACTCCCAATATAAATAATGTCTTTATAAACAAGAAATGTATTATACAATATTATTTATATATATTATTTTCGATTGATTTTCGACCTTGCTCGGCTACTGAAGCAACAAGCGGCAATTTTACTCGTAGCATACAACGAAATTTTCGTAGACTCCGTTCTCTTATACTAAAGCCCTTAGCTCATTTCTATCAATATAGTATTGTTCTTTGAAATTTTCTATAGGGCGCCAGCTACTTATTTCGAACAAAGTCTGAAATTGTTATATGCAGCACATTTTTGACGCAGTTCGGATATTGAAGAGTAAAATGCCACTTAGTAGGAAATGTCATTTCTTTCATCGCCCGCGCGTAAATATAGAAATAGATTGAATCATTATGTAAATCAGTAATATATTATCAGCATTATGTAAACCAGCAATATATTATCAGCAGAAAATACCATAATAATAACATTTTTTTCTATATATAAAAAAATATATATTAAAATAAAATCATTACTTAAAAAAGGAGTCGTGCATTCTTGCTGTATCGGTGATGATGGGAAATCGGAATTGATAGAATACATTCTTGAAGAACGAATTATTGAAACAGAAGTATGATAGAGAGAAACAGAAAAAAAACAAAAAAAGGATAGAAACTCTGATTGTAATCTGCATGTCAGACTGGGTTCATCGAGCGAAATATCGAGTCTATCCTTCAGAGTCTGTCTTTCTCTCTATGGTCGCTTGTTTCTAGCGACCAAAAATGCTTTTTTAGCAATTTCGACCGCTCAATGTGTATAAATAAGGGAGAAGAAACATCATAGATAACGTATAAGTTTTAAATAAATTATACTAATTGTATATCCCTCCAATTTATGTATAATAGCAAAAATAATTTCAAAACACAATAATTTAACGAAATATTGACATTTCCATGATTTTCCATAAACATTATCACGTTCATAGAAGTGGTTTGCAAGACCTCAGCATGGTCTTGCACGTAGAATGCGAGATCAGAATATTAAAGATCCCACGATCGATTCCTTTTTTCTTTTTTCATAACTTTTTTTTTTTAATAAGTGACATTGTTAATAAACACATGTTACAGGCCAATATATTTTTATTTAATTTTTGAAATTATATGTGTATTTCTAAAAGTATTAAATCGACAATTGTAGCAAAAATAATTCGACGTAGTATGCGTCAAATAGATAGAAAACCAGTATTTTTATATGTAAATGAAATCTGTTTATCTTTAAAATAAATCCGAAAAATCATGTTTTTTATAATAATGATGTTTGATGTCGATCAATGCTTTCTGTGAAATGTTTCTTTTATAAATATCATTCAAATGTATAAAAATTCTGATAATGAACAAAATCGTGAAAGTGCGATGATTATTATAAGAATAATGTCAATATAATTTTATAGTCCACAAATTAAAAAGTTTTTATATGTTGTGCAATATAGAAATAATTTTGTATTTATTTATTGAAGTGATTTGGTATTCTTCTTACAGTGCTGGTTTAAATTTTTCAATACTTGGAAATAGTTGCACATTTTGAGCTGACTTTTGAAGTATCGCCTTCTTTTCTCCCATCACTTATTACCATTCAACACTCGACGGCCGTCGCGCCGAATCGCGCGCGGATGTGTATCTCAGGAGGATCACACTATAATAATGAGACCATACTTTCTAGCAAATTGTCATTACTTTCCTTCCTACATAATTATAATTTTCTTGATTAATCAAACTTTCTGTTAACATGTGTGTGTGTGTGTGTGTGTGTAGTGCACGCGCGCACACGCACGCACACACACACACACACACACACACGCGCACGCACACACACACACACACACACACGCACGCACACACACACACACAC
>NW_012130070.1:575554-577255 GCF_000143395.1 Atta cephalotes | reverse complement strand
TATAATTGACAATAATACAATATGATAATTATAATGAACAATAACTTTTATATTAGAAAGTTTTTGCTACAACGTTTGTTATTGCAAAAATTCTTTATGTATTATCTTCAAAGTTCTATTATTAATGCATCTTTTAAGTGCATTGTCCAGGTTTATTTCATTAAAAAGTAATACAAACAGATGATCAGATGTATGGCGCAGTAAAGTAAAATTCTATTATATATTACATTCTGTAGCGTGGTCAGTAGCTCTTTGAAAGAAACCGAATGTATCATAAAAATAATAAAGTAATATTTTAAAAGTACATTACATTCATAAAATGCATTTATTGATTAATATAATACAATCACCATTAAGAAAATATTACAATTATGTAGGAAGAAAAATATTTTAATGATAATTTGCTCGAAGGTATAGTCGCAGCATGTTTCTTACTGCAATGCCTTACTGCGCTCCTGAGATGCATGTCTGCGCGCACGTCTCCAGCGATTCAGCCGTCGAGCAATTGTGAGGGAAAAGTAAGCAGCATTTCAAAATCGACCCGAAATGTGAAACTAATTCCGCATTGAAATACACGTATAATTTCTATACTTTTATAAAAATATATTTGGAGTAATATTATTTGGAATAATATAGAGTTTATTAATAACGATATTTATTTAAAAAAAAAAAAAAAGACAGAAAAAGCAGAATCGAGCATAGGCTCTTCAGCATTCTGATTTCACATCTAATGCCCGAGACCACCTTATGGACCATTTCTATCACGAACGCGATATATAAAGCGCACGAAAAGTCGTGAAAGTGAGATTAATAAAATAAAAATGATATCGATATAATATATACATAATATAATAGTTTACAAATTGAAAAATCCTTATATATTGTACAATATAGAAATAATTTTTTATTTGCCTATTGATTCGTTACGCAACTCGACGGCTTACGTAAAGGAGCACGGCAATGTCTCACACCATGTGTTAGCACCGAGACACTACTGATCCAAATTCTTCCAACAGTTGTTCATTTAAAACTTAGAAGTACACGTATAATGTAATTAAAAATATATTTGGAGTAATATGTTTATTAATAACGTTATTTATTAAAAAAAAAGAAAATTATAAAAAAGAAAAGAAGAAACAGGATCGAGCATAGGATCTTCAGCATTCTGATTTCGCATTTTAAGACCATTTTAAGTTCTTATAGATCATCTCTACGAACGTGATACGTAAAGTACGGAAAATCGTAAACTATATCTCATCAACTATTAAGTGTACAATTTTGCTTCCGCCGTTTTTTTTCCGAGGCTTTATTATAAAAAACTGGTTATACATTTCGAAGTATTGTCCATCGCTGGCCACTACTGTCTCCCATCTTTCGGGTAGCGTACGAATCCCGCGTCGAAAAAATTGGTCATCTTTTGAGGCTATCCACGAATCGATTCCAATTTTTACTTCTTCATAAGACCGGAAGTGCTAGGCCGTGTGCCATTGATCGAAATAAGTGATAGTCAGAGGGAGCAACGTCTGAAGAATACGGCGGGTGGGGTAGGACTTATCATTTCAACGTTTCCAAGTATGTCTTGACCACTTTCGCAACATGGGGTCGAGCATTGTCATGCTGCAAAATCTTTATCGTGTCTCTTGTTGTATTGCGGCCGTTTGTCTTTCAATGCTCGGCTCAAACGCATCAATTGCATTCGAT
>NW_012130070.1:567458-574291 GCF_000143395.1 Atta cephalotes | reverse complement strand
CCGTCGACGTGGAAGCATGGCCGGGAACTCCCCATGATTTTCTGCGCTTGGAATTATCGTAATGAATCCATTTTTCGTCCCCAGTCACAATACGATGCAGAAATCCTTTCCGTCTTTGCCTTTCAAGCAGCTGTTCACAAGCAAACAAACGCCGTTCAACATCTCTCGGCTTCAATTCGTACGGCACCTAATTTCCTTGCTTCTGAATCATTTCCATGGTTTTGAGGCGTTTTGAAATAGCTTGTTGAGTCACTCCCAATGATCGTGCCAATTCTTCTTGATTTTGACACAAGTCTTGCTCAAGTAATGCCTCCAATTCTTCATTTTCGAAAACTTTCTCTCTTCCACCACTATGCCGGTCTTCGACGTCAAAATCACCGCTCTTGAAGTGTTGAAACACTCACGATACGTTCTTTCACTAATAGCGGCCTCACCATAAGTATTTGAGAGCATTCGATGAGCCTCAGCCGCAGATTTCTTCATATTGAAGCAAAAAATTAAAACCTCCCGCAAATGACGAGAATTTGGCTCGTAAACTGACATTTTCAATCGAGAATAACTTTATGATGCAGACACAAATCGACTAATATTTCTATGGGGTAATCTTGACAGATGCCCAAGTTTATTATATGACGTCTATGATCTATTTATTTCGACCACCACTTATCGCTAAAGCCATCTATAGGAAAAAACGGCGGAAGCAAAGTTGTACACCTAATACTATGTTTGAATTCATTTATGCTATTATTATTATGTTAATGAGAAAAGTATATGATTAATATAATTTAATAAAAGTTATGTTATTCAGAATGTCTTTTTTCCTCTTATGATACACGCCAAGCGGCCTTAATGGCCGAGAAAGTATTTTCAGTCGCCAGAAACAAGCAATCACAAAGAGAAGAGACAGAATTCTGAAGAACAGATTCGCTATTTCGTTCGACGAGCCCAGCTCGGCGTCTCCGCATGGAGCCTCATCGATTACAATCGGAGCTTCTATTCTTCTTTGTTTTTTCTGTTCTTTCTCCCTCGAGACATGATGGAAAATGAAAAATTTTTAAATCACAAATACGGTTGCCACTTCTTCGTTTTCTTCTCCAGAGACTTCGATTTCTTGGATTAATATTCGATACTCCAGCAGACGCGAAAATCTCAAACTTTTTACGCGACTAGTCGATAGGGGCGAGCAATTATCGTGAGGTGACAGAGATTAAAATTATAGCAGGTTACAATGTTTTATTTTCTTTTACATGGAGACCTAAAAAGGAGAAAGAAAGAAAAAAAAGAATAAAAATAAAATAAAAATAAATAAATAATAAAAAGAAACAAAATGAAAATAATAAAACGAAATCCGAAGAAAAAGCGAGGGGAATCAGAGAATAGAGATATACTTACTGAGATGCTCATCGATGAGAGTCCTCTGGCCAGAAGTTGGTGATGTTTCTTCAGCACTAACTCTAAATCTTTAAGTCTCATTGGCCAAGTATGTGAAGTCAATGGAATTTCTCCCGCACTGCTTCTCTTTTAGTTTTAAAGTGTTGGCCAGTTAAGAAAATAAGAACTTTGATCCCTAGAGAATGGAACTATGTCTATCCCTAGAGAGAAATTAAGAAAAAAGGCGCTGAATCCCGCGGAACCGGAGTTTTTATAGTAATCTGCCCTGATTAATAGCGCACTGATTGGTGGATAGGTTCGTTAATTAGGTGATGAAATCTATGTCTTGCTTTCTAATTGGTCAAGGGTGAAAAAGAATATTGACCGGAATCTGTAGCGTGTGAAAGTGTCATCATTAATTTTATGATCTTAAAATTTATGAGAAAAATACACATGCAGTACATCGAGGAAGCGCATGTGCAGCGTCGGCATGGGACCACCCAAGAGCTACCCCTGAACGTATGTCGCTTCTTAGATTTTATGATCACGGATTCGTGAGAATCATCCGCAACTTGACCGTTAAAAAGTATCTCGGCGCCAGTCTTATGCTTCTTATGACATATTTATTATTATTTTAACCACATGGACACAGAATCAGTGTCTTTTTGGTCCCGCCGTGCACATGTACCGATTTTTAATTTATTTCTGAGCGACATTTACCAGAAGGTACTGGATTCTTCGCTTTAGTTTTTAATGTGGGAAAAGAAAATTTTTAGTCTTCTCTAAGTTATAAATGCTCAATTTGTTCGTTATTCGCAGCCGTCTCTTTATTTTAATGAATTCCGCAAAAAAAAAAGGGGAATCCGCTGGACGTAATAGACATATTATTCCAAATATATTTTTATAGAAACTATACATGTACTGCAGTATGTTTGGACATTTCGGAAATTTCTGAAGTGCTGCATTAGAACATATAAACATGGAGGGAGTATTGCCTATATCTTCTATGTGTCCAATGCGTGTGAGAGAGAAAGATCAAGGAACTTTCGTCCTCTATGCGTATGTGCCAACGTTGCAGACACTTTAGTTAATATAGTATGTTACATTATAATATAATTATCATCGGCATTTTAAAGCATGCGCAGAAAGAACAAATGTTCCATCTGTATATATCTGTCTTTCTTACACGCATCTTTTTATATATCTTTCTCTTTCACACGCATCTTAAACACAATTCTGAACCACAATACTACCTCTATGTCTATATGCTGCCTTTTTCTTCACAACCTCAACACTTGATGTCTCTAGGTCTATGAAATGTATATATGTATATCATATTCAAAATGTTTTAATAAATGTATACACTTATTAGTCAATGTATACATTGACTATCAGCAAGTTACAATAAATACATTGTTTACTAAGAACACTGAACACTCTGACTGTGACATATATCTTTGTAAAGATAGCTTTGGATGCAAACATGTATTTGAAATACATGTATAGACGTGTAATAGCACTTTTTCCTTTGTTCCTAATGCCATTTTAACTTAGGATGTAACATGTATTGTCAATACATAAATACATTGCACATATGTAGCATGTAACGTGTATTTCCTCCCCCGTACTTATTAAATCCACTCATGGATGCTTACATGCTGCTCCGAGTGCTTTCCTCCACCAGTCGCCGCTAGCTCGGTTACCATCCGAGTGGGGAACAAAAGCTCTATCAAAGTTTCTCACCGCTTAAGCCTTATGAAACATCTTCTCTTTATCGTCCCGACAAAGAAAAAAGGAGCAAGGTCTCTCAAATTCTCGTCCTTTACTCATGTAGCACTACTATCTTTCAGCATATCGGACATTCGGTAATTCTCGCATGCAGTTTGCACTCTCGAATGCGTGACGTTGAAATTTGTTTTGTTCCGATCGCTCCAAATCTAGTAATGCAAAATGTTTGCAGAAGCGAATTATAGGCCGCGTGAGGCGGGCCGGACAGGCTCTTCGCAACCTGATGTGGAAATATCACCGGATCATCTCTTTTGACTCGTGAATATTTGTAGACCTCCGATGGTTTTAAAAGAGCTCTGTGTATTATCTGGCAAACCATCCGGATTCTTCACCAACGCGCGCGATCTGCCGCTGCTCCCACAAATGATAAGGGTCGAGGCGGTGACTTGTGCTATATGGTACAATAAGATAATTTGAATAATATCAAAAATTTTAATTTCTCAAAGAATAATAATTTTATCATTACTCTGAATATAGCAGAGAAACTTATATATTTAAGGAATATTTATCCAAAGTATAAAAAATTAATCTTTAGACGTAATGCCATTATCCGATTTTTCTCTACAATTTTAATGAAGCTCAATTTTGAGGGGCTCAAATTTATTTTAAAGGGTAATTTGAATAACATTAAAAATGATTAAAATTATAACAAATTCAAACTTTGTATTGGTAAAATACTCGAACTCATAATTTGGCCCTGTTTACATATTAATTTTCTACTTAACGTAGATTTCATAAAAGCTTAAGAAAGCAGAATATATTCTTATAAACTGTAGTAATAACCGAAATTTTCTACCTTGCTTAATATAAAATTTTCCACAGACTTCCACATGCACTGATATCTTTTCTCAAACCTACATGAATATTGATTATAGTATCTTTTTTTGCTATTGTGGCAGATATATTGCCATTATTTCAATTGAAAATGCATTTTGAAATTGAAAAATATAATTTTCATCCGAAAAATATCGCGTTCTCGGAATCGTGTCTCGAGAGAACACACGCGAATATCGAAAACTTGCTCAATCTTTCGAGTTAAAAAAAAGGATAACAAAGAAAGACACGAGATGGTTATATCGATGAGCAGTAAACAGCAGCAGCGATAACGGATAATAATAAATATCGTATTTATCTATCGGAGCATATGCCAAATAATTTGATAATCGAGCGTAATATTGCACATACTGTAATCTGCTAGGGAAATGAGATGCAACCGCTGTATCTCGCGAAGACTGAATCACTAGATTTTATATATATATATATTTTATATATATTTTAAATCGAGATATCGAAGCCTTTTAAAACAGTCGAAAACCAAATCGTTTTCTTCGGCTATTAGATCGAAGAAGAAATCGAGAAAGATGAGCGGCATTTCTTCGCTGGCTCTCGTTATGTTAAGTCGTCATGTTAAGCTGAACGCGCTCGGAATAAAGACTTTGATTTACGATTAAGTTGAGTCGATCATTAGTCACTAACGTAACCATATCACAGTCCGAATCTCATGACCAAACTACTAACCCTAAATATAAAACATTAGCGTCTCAAATTTTTTTTAAATTTTTGCAAACGCTTACTATTATCCAAATTTGCTCGCTATTCAAATTACCCTGCTGTATTAAGTGTGGTGCTAGCTCCTCAATCATAACCCGTAATCCGCGATTGTTCGGAGAAACCGAGCAAGTGACTCACGGGTGCCTCCGCTCGAGTATCGTGTATACACGCACAAAATTTAAAATAAATAAGTATATGAGACTCAGTTACTAGGATCCCTCATAATTTAATACTTCTTGAGTTTCGCTCTGCCGAATCCCTCAAAAAATTTCCTATTTTTCTTTCATCTCAAACATCTCAGACGTAAAATCAGATTTAAGAACCTCGCTGAGTTAACGCTCACGTTGACACTCCAGGATGTGACAATATACATTACCAATGATTTAATAAATAGTTAATAAGATATTACTAAACGCCGAATATTGGTTTTTAATAATTTTTGACTTAAGTATTATCAACTTTACAAAAAAATAACAAGAGACAAAAATTATTTATCTTCTTTTCATAAAGTTTTGAGAAACTTTGGGATCAGGACCCCACGAATAGAGAAATAAAATAAATAAAAGGAGTTTAAAAAGAGAAGAGTATAATAATATGTAAGAAAAGATAGAGAAAGAGAAGAAAGGATAGAAAAGAAAAAAGAACAAAATAGCAAAGCTAATAAGCAATAAAAGTTACAAAAATAAAACAGAGTAAATAAATAAATAATTAAAATCAATAGAAAGGAGCCCTATCCAACAGTCAGAATATTATTAGATATTAAAATTAAAATTAAAAATAAAAATAAATATCACTTAGGCGCCATGATCAAACAATGCAATGACAAACATGCAAAGAATAAATATAATTGGACATTAGGCTATTCTTTCTTGCTAGATTTGAAAAGGGGAAGTCAAAATAAAAACAAGAATAATTTATGCGACACTCGCAACATTCGGAACGTGATGCGCCGCATCCTATGCTATTCTTTTCTCGGCGAGTCAACGTCGTCGAAGCGCTAAGCGGTGCCGTGAGATGACTCCCAGAGGGACAGCAAGGGACTGGTAGATGCCGGATACATGCTCCATATATATGTTTCGTGACTAGCGAATGGTACCGAGACGATGAGGAGTCATTGCTACGTATTAGGAGCCAACCCGTAATAGCGAGAGTGTAGAAATGGACTAGAAATGGATGTGTAAGATGAGCTCCTGGTCGAACAGTTCGACGCCTGCATAATTATGCGGGTATTGGTAACTGCCAACCCTGACTCTAAGATCGTATGACGCAAATGAGAGAAAGATCTTCGCCAACACAGGTGATTCCTCAAGAGGCTAGATCCGGACGTGCTCCAGACTTGTCTAATAACCTCCAATTGGATCAAATTAGGGAGATTCAACGAAAGAAATAGGGAGGGAAGTCGAATGGCTCCAGGATATCATAATACGCGCGTGAAATGCATCCATGCCTCGGAGTCGTTTTAAATCTTTCAGATCCGTGTACTGGTGGATACCAGATCGCTCACTAGGCAATCCCTCATACAAGCCCGGCTATCTTATGCGAGCCAAGATTAGACATAAAGAGGAACACATTATAGCGAATGCGCAAGGTCCTTCAAGCAGCGCATTGCTTTGCGAAAAGTTCTGCGCATTGCTATAAAAGAAGCCAAGGTCTATTCCTGGCGGGAGCTGGTCTTAGAATTAGATCCGTGGGGCGCCCATATAAAATAGTATACAAAAAAAGGAATCTTAATGAGCATGAACTAGGGATGTGCAATCTCCATTAATTGAATCGATCTCTGAATCAATCTTGAATCGAATTGATTGAAATCAATTTACTAAAAAATCGGAGCTGAATGAATTGATTTATTAGAGATCGATTCAATTAAAATTTTTTTAATAACATCCCAGTGAGATATGACAATAGATATTGGAATAGATATTGAATCGATGTCAATTTGATTTCAGCATCGAATCGATATTGATTTTATTGTCATTTCTCACTGAGATCGTATAAATTCAATAAAAATAATAATTCAATAATAATTAAAACATAATTTTGATTTGCTTCCGAGTAAAATAATTTTAATATAAAAATCTCTCTCTCTCTCTTCTCTCTCTCTCTCTACTACTACTACTACTACT
>NW_012130070.1:558454-565946 GCF_000143395.1 Atta cephalotes | reverse complement strand
GTATTTGTCTTCCGAGTAAAATAATTTAATTATAAAATACTCTCTCTCTCTCTCTCTCTCTCTCTCTCTAGATTAAACTAACATCTGTAGTTCTGACATAAATACAACTACTAACGTAAAATTGATGAAATATCGTATATAAATGCATTAAATTCGATTATAACAACTGTCAATTGGTATTATAAATTAGAATTTATTAGGTGTAGAATTTTGTTTCCACCGTTTTTTTTCCGAAATTCGAGGCTTTATTGTAAAAAACTGGTTATACATTTCGAAGTATTGTCCATCGCTGGCCACTACTGTCTCCCATCTTTCGGGTAGCGTACGAATCCCGCGTCGAAAAAATTGGTCATCTTTTGAGGCTATCCACGAATCGATCCAATTTTTTACTTCTTCATAAGACCGGAAGTGCTAGTCAGCCAGGCCGTGTGCCATTGATCGAAACAGTGGTGTGATAATCAGAGGGAGCAACGTCTGGAAAATACGGCGGGTGGAGTAGGACTACCCATTTCAACGTTTCCAAGTATGTCTTGACCAACATGGGGTCGAGCATTGTCATGCTGCAAAATCTTTATCGTGTCTCTTGTTGTATTGCGGCCGTTTGTCTTTCAATGCTCGGCTCAAACGCAATTGCGTTCGATACCGATCGCCTGTGATTGTTTCAGTCGGTTTTAACAGTTCAGTAATACACTACACCGAGCTGATCTCACCAAATACAGAGCATGACCTTGGAGCCGTGAATATTCGGTTTGGCCGTCGACGTGGAAGCATGGCTGGGAACTTCCCATGATTTTCTGCGCTTGGGATTATCGTAATGAACCCATTTTTCGTCCCCAGTCACAATGCGATGCAGAAATCCCTTCCGTCTTTGCCTTTCAAGCAGCTGTTCACAAGCAAACAAACGCCGTTCAATATCTCTCGGCTTCAATTCGTACGGCACTCAATTTTCTTGCTTCTGAATCATTCCCATGGCTTTGAGGCGTTTTGAAATGGCTTGTTGAGTCACTCCCAATCGTGCCAATTCTTCTTGATTTTGACACGAGTTTTAGTTTAGTTTTACTCAAGTAATACCTCCAATTCTGCATCTTCGAAAACCTTCTCTCTTCCACCGTTATGTCGGTCTTCGACGTCAAAATCGTTCTTGAAGCGTTGAAACCACTCACGACACGTTCTTTCACTAATAGCATAAGTATTTGAGAACATTCGATGAGCCTCAGCCGCAGATTTCTTCATATTGAAGCAAAAAATTAAAACCTTCCGCAAATGACGAGAATTGCTCGTAAACTGACATTTTCAATCGAGAATAACTTTATGATGCAGACACAAATCGACTAATGTTTCTATGGGATTATGTTGACAGATGCCCAAGTTTATTGTACGACGTCTATGATCTATTTATTTCGACCACCACTTACCGCTAAAGCCATCTATAGGAAAAAACGGCGGAAGCAAAGTTGTACACTTAATATATTTAATATTTCCAAATCATATGACACTATCTAATAAATAATATGATGTATTCAATCTCTATTTAAACTTATTTATTGTTATAACATTATATTAGATTTCATTATATTAGATTTCAAAATACTATAAATATTAATTGTTAATCTTACTGCCTGTACGTTAATCGAATGGACCTTTATGGTTTATATATGCTTTCTTACGACTTGATCTCACGATAATAACGTGAGCCTATCATTCCTTTAAAATTCCTTTCTTGTTCAAATCTGTAAGAATATATCAATATAATATTACTAAAATAATAAGAAATTATTTTAAGAAAAGAATATAAGTCAGTGAATAAACAATCTTACTTATGAAAAAATTTGTTTCATAAAAAAAATTTATGAGAAATTGTAATAATATTAAATATATGATTGTCGTACATGAATTTATTATATTTTGATATTATTATATATCTATTATATTATGTGTTTTCAGAAAAATAATTTTTTACAACCAGAGTATTTTTATAATTTTTCTTAATTGTAAAAAATTATTACCTTTCTTTTAAAGCTGTTCGTTTCTCCACAATTTGTGGAAATTTGATCCACTCATTGACAAGCAGATCTATAATGCCTACTGCTACTGCTTTTATTGCTCTGCTAATAGCTCTGCTGGTTGCGACAAAAATCTCAAATAATCATTACTAATACTTTTTTAATAGGAACTTACAGCAAAAAACCGTAATGCTACTAAACCTGCAATCAATGCAGTTTTTGTTATATAGTAACAATTTTTTATTGTATTAAATTTAACAAAACTAATATATGTATATTTTATAATTATATTATAAAATACATAACTACCTATGTTTTTATATTTATTCCTCTTGTTCCTTTACATTGCAGAATATCTTAAAGAAAATCACATAAATAAATTACAGCTTCTTTTGATAAGCGGAAAACGAGGAATGATAGGCTCACGTTATTATCGTGAGATCAAGTCGTAAGAAAGCATATATAAACCATAAAGGTCCATTCGATTAACGTACAGGCAGTAAGATTAACAATTAATATTTATAGTATTTTGAAATCTAATATAATGAAATCTAATATAATATTATAACAATAAATAAGTTTAAACAGAGATTGAATACATCATATTATTTATTAGATAGTGTCATATGATTTGGAAATATTAAATATATTAAGTGTACAACTTTGCTTCCGCCGTTTTTTTTCCTATAGATGGCTTTAGCGGTAAGTGGTGGTCGAAATAAATAGATCATAGACGTTATACAATAAACTTAGGTATCTGTCAAGATAATCCCATAGAAACATTAGTCGATGTCTACATCATAAAGTTATTCTCGATTGAAAATGTCAGTTTACGAGCCAAATTCTCGTCATTTGCGGGAGGTTTCAATTTTTTGCTTCAATATGAAGAAATCTGCGGCTGAGGCTCATTGAATGCTCTCAAATACTTATGGTGAGGCCGCTATTAATGAAAGAACGTGTCGTGAGTGGTTTCAACACTTCAAGAGCGGTGATTTTGACGTCGAAGACCGGCATAGTGGTGAAAGAGAGAAGGTTTTCGAAAATGAAGAATTGGAGGCATTACTTGAGCAAGACTTGTGTCAAAATCAAGAAGAATTGGCACGATCATTGAGAGTTGAGAGTGACTCAACAAGCTATTTCAAAACGCCTCAAAGCCATGGAAATGATTCAGAAGCAAGGAAATTAGGTGCCGTACGAATTGAAGCCGAGAGATGTTGAACGGCGTTTGTTTGCTTGTGAACAGCTGCTTGAAAGGCAAAGACGGAAAGGATTTCTGCATCGCATTGTGACTGGGGACGAAAAATGGATTCATTACGATAATTCCAAGCGCAGAAAATCATGGGGAGTTCCCGGCCATGCTTCCACGTCGACGGCCAAACCGAATATTCACGGCTCCAAGGTCATGCTCTGTATTTGGTGGGACCAGCTCGGCTAGTGTATTATGAACTGTTAAAACCGACTGAAACAATCACAGGTGATCGGTATCGAACGCAATTGATGCGTTTGAGCTGAGCATTGAAAGACAAACGGCCGCAATACAACAAGAGACACGATAAAGATTTTGCAGCATGACAATGCTCGACCCCATGTTGCGAAAGTGGTCAAGACATACTTGGAAACGTTGAAATGATAAGTCCTACCCCACCCGCCGTATTCTCCAGACGTTGCTCCCTCTGACTATCACTTATTTCGATCAATGGCACACGGCCTGGCTGACTAGCACTTCCGGTCTTATGAAGAAGTAAAAAATTGGATCGATTCGTGGATAGCCTCAAAAGATGACCAATTTTTTCGACGCGGGATTCGTACGCTACCCGAAAGATGGGAGAAAGTAGTGGCCAGCGATGGACAATACTTCGAAATGTATAACCAGTTTTTTACAATAAAGCCTCGAATTTCGGAAAAAAAACGGCGGAAGCAAAATTGTACACCTAATAAATGTCAGATTTCCGGGAAGTGTCCATAATAGTGTCCATAATTATATGGAAACATTCTACCGTAAGGGATGAGATGATAAGATTATATGATACTGAAGATCGATCAACATGGCTTTTAAGTATTGTAACTGCTAATTTATATTTATTAACTTAATGATATTAATAATATTAATTGTAGACAGTGCAGGTTCAAAACCTTAATTGATGGCACCTATTATAGATGCACCAGAAGGAAATACAGAAGCAAGATATACACAATGCCATACATCCGCAAGAAATTATGTCGAAAGGATGTCTGTTTTAAAAAACGTATGGAAATGTCTTCGTGTACTCTATTATAAACTTATTATGGCGTCAAATGTAATAACAGCTTGTGCCGTACTACATAATATAAGACTTCATTATAAACTTATGGATAAAGGATGACATTGACGAAGAAGGTGAATTAGCAGCCATATAAAGAGCTGTACTTCCAGAAAATCTTGAAGCACGTAATCGTATCAGAACGCAAGCAGAAGAAAATACAGATAAAGAGCACTTGAATCTTGGAAATATTTTATTATAAGTGAAGAGAGTACAAAGGAGAATTCTTCGTATTTAATTTGAGTTAGAAATGAAATGTAATTAATAAAAAACATAATTTGCATTTATATTATATTATTATATTATGTTAGTACTCTATCAATTTTTTTGTTTTTATTAGCACTCATATTAAATTAGTAAGCATATTATAGTTTCGTACTTGCATGTATCATTATCTCTTGTAACGAAAAACAAAAATAAAATATATTAAAATATAATATTCTTATCTAATGTTATATTTTCTTATGAATACTTTCAGGTATTTTAGACGTTCAATGTTTCCTCATATAAGGCTATTAATGTGATCTCTTGAAGAGTTCATTTTGTTGTTCTGTTGCAGAAGCAATGCGATTTAAAACTACAACTATTGCCTAGTAATGTGTGAAATGTAAATTAATACGAGGGCAAGTCAATAAGTTTTTAGAAAAACATAGTAAAACATTTTTTTTTATTGATTCATTTTTATTTCTCAACATAGTCTCCTTTCAGCTTGATACACTTGATCCAACGATTCTTCAACTTTTTCAAGCCGTCCGAATAATATGATTTGTCCAATCCTTCAAAATAAGCCTCTGTTTCGACGATGAGCTGCTCTCTGGTGATGAATCTCTTTCCTCCAAACCATTTCTTCAGATTTGGAAACAGAAAATAGTCGCAGAAGGCTAAATGTGGCGAATATGTTGGATGGAGAATCAATTCGTAGCGGAATTCGTTGAATTTGGCCTTCGGTGCCGGGCACGTGTGAACCCATGCATTGTCTTGATGGAAGAGCACTTTCTTTTTTGCCAAATGGAGACATTTTTTCTTTAAAATGTTGTTAAAACGGTCCAATAAGGCTGCATAATAATTGTCATTGATTGTTTTGCTTCGACGGAAGGTAATCAATATGAATTAAATCGCGTGTATCTCAAAAAACTGTGGTCATCATCTTTTCGGCCGATTTTACGATTCGCCTTCTTCGGAGCTGGTTCAGTCCATTGTTTTGACTGTTCCTTCTCGGATGTGAAGTAATAGATCCATGTTTCGTCTATAATAATGAATCGACGCAGAAATTCATCTAGATTACCTTGAAACATCTCCAAACATTGTTTTGAAATCATCACACGATCGCGCTTATAGTCCACAGTGAGCAAACGCGGCACTCTTGCCGACAGCTTTTTCATGCCCAATTGTTCGTGAAAAATTGAAATCACTGTGCCATGTGATATGCTTGTGGCCTCAACGCGCACTTTTGTCGATCAGTCAAAACAATATCGTGGACTTTATCGATGATTTCTGGTGTAGCAGCCTCAATTGGACATTCCGAACGAGGTGCATCACATGTGGATGTACGACCATGTTTAAATCCATTCACTCAATTGTATACAATCGCAAATGCTGGTGCAAATGTGCTATTTAACATTATCCAACTCTTTGATTTCTTTCGGTGTTAAATTTTTTATATGCAGATTGATCACTGCACGAAATTCGTTTTTTTTCCATTTTTTGCAAAAAATATAAAGATTGTTCGCTTTAATCTACTAATGAAACTATGCGATGAATTCTGCTCAAAATTTGAAAGTAATCAGCTGAGAGATGCTACTTGTCAAAAAGTAATGTGACATGACACTGCGAGTGTCCTCTGACAGATTTTTTAAGAACTTATTGACTTGTCCTCGTAGTATAATTTTATTTTATATAAAAAAAACGTATCCTAATATTCTTTTTTTTAGAATATTTACATCTGTATAAAAATGTAAAACATAGATAAATAAATCATAGTATATCAAAATTTTAATCTTGTCTTAAGCTTCTTTAATATAATCTTGGGTGCTTTCTAAAGAACTGCTTCTCGGATGTTCCCCTATAACAATGACAACTTGATTAAAATATATGACTATAACAGAAAAATGAAAATAATAATAAAATGTTGAAAAATATTAATATTATAAATATATTGTGTTTGCTGTTGTCTTTGCACTTGAAGCATTTTTTGATAATTCTGTTAATTCTTTTTGAGGAGTCTTCTCGAATGTTTTTCTATAAAAATATGATAATTTGATTAAGATAGAACATATGCATAAAGTATATTTAAAAAATAAATATAAATATAATAATACTGAAGAATAGAAATATATACTATATAGACTATATATTATACATACTATATAGATTATATTATATATACTATATATACTATATATATTAAATATAAATATTAGATACAATCCACTTAACACTGCAAAAATTTTAAAGCATTAATTGATTAATCAATTTATAAAATTCTTTTATTCCGATTGATAAACGAAGCATATACAGTATTAATGTCTATGCTTACTGTTACATTCGGTTGCACTTGATGTATTAGGTGTACAACTTTGCTTCCGCCGTTTTTTTTCCGAAATTCGAGGCTTTATTGTAAAAAACTGGTTATACATTTATGATATTTATATTCAAAGTATTGTCCATCGCTGGCCACTTTCTTCTATCGGGTAGCGTACGAATCCCGCGTCGAAAAAACTGGTCATCTTTTGAGGTTATCCACGAATCGATCCAATTTTTTACTTCTTCATAAGATCGGAAGTGCTGGTCAGCCAGGCCGTGTGCCATTGATCGAAACAAGTGATAGTCAGAGGAAGCAACGTCTGGAGAATACGACGGGTGGGGTAGGACTTCCCATTTCAACGTTTCCAAGTATGTCTTGACCACTTTCGCAACATGGGGTTGTCATGCTGCAAAATCACTTTATGTTGTATTGCGGCCGTTTGTCTTTCAATGCTCGGCTCAAACGCATCAATTGCGTTCGATACCGATCGCCTGCGATTGTTTCAGTCGGTTTTAGCAGTTCACACAGTTCACACACAGTTCAATACACGCCGAGCTGGTCCCACCAAATACAGAGCATGACCTTGGACGTCAAAATCACCGTTCTTGAAGCGTTGAAACCACACACGACACGTTCTTTCACTAATAGCATAAGTATTTGAGAAC
>NW_012130070.1:548556-556526 GCF_000143395.1 Atta cephalotes | reverse complement strand
AAAGCTTAATGAGTGGTTTGCCTCGGAAGATGAGGAATTTTTTTGGCGTGGTATACACAAATTGCCCGAAAGATGGGAAAAATGTATAGTTAGCGAGGGCAAGTACTTTGAATAAATTTGTTTTAGCTTCCTAGGAAAAAAAAGTGTTTTTCTGACTAAAAAACAGCGGATTTAAACTTATACACCTATAAAACTTCTTAAAGCTTCTTCTTTAGAAAATAACTGTGTAAGAAAAGAGTTACATAACATTTAGAATTTAAAATAAAATAATTTTAATAAAGCGTGATAGCAAAAAGACTTGTTTCTTCGCTCATTTTTTGAACTTCGAATTTCACTTTTTTTTATGCCAAATACTATATGATGTAACATTATTCCTAGAGAAATTTTAAGACGAACGTAGGCACGGTTCCAGAGATATGAAGGGATGAAAGTGATGGTTTCTCATAATCCATGAAAGTACACGAAACTCTTCAAGTGTCCATAGAATAAAATATATATTTAACGAGTGAAATATATCATTTCTTATGCCGGATTCAAAAATGACTGAATTCGTTTTCGTCTAGCATGAAAATTTCCCGAGATAGGTGGAGTTGAAATTACACTTAACGCCGCCCCTCACAGATTGGGATGCTTTTTTAATGTGAGTTCTTTTGCCTCTTACTATGCCGGGTTGTTTTGTAAATCGTAATAGATACATTGCATATTTCAGGATTGGATATTTTTATTCCTATGGTATTAAGCAAAAGGAAAACCACACAATTGTCATTACATGACTGCAACAACCAGTTCACAAGTACAATAATACTCACGAATAAAATCCCGTCCAGTTTTTGCTTTATCTATCAAAATAAAAATGTAGTAGATAAATACTAATAGATAGATGGTAATGAGATTTTATATGCGCAATAGTCAATGTAGGTTCTTTAATGGAGATGCCATACTTCTCATAATTCAAAGCTGCTGACAGATGCTTCAGCCTTGGATTGAACTTCTGTACTAAAAATGATCCATTTAACAGAATATACCCTCAATATTACCAATGAATTTCAGCCACACATTCTTCCTTATGCAATACACTCTGACTGGAAATCATCACTTTCACTCCCTTATATCTTCGGAACCGTGATTCTCTTGAAATTTTACTTTTAATTAATTATGATTAATATTTCATCTAATAGTACTATTTGCTTTTCTAATAGTACTATTAAAAAAATTTGAAATTAGAGGTCCAAAAAATAGATGAAATTTGCCATCACTCTTTGAGAATATTTTATTTTCAGCTTTTGAATTTTTTTACTTTTATTTTTCAAGTTTTGCTTTTTTCCTTCTTTCTTTTAAAACTTTTTTATTTATTAATTTCTTTCTTTATTTTTATGTTCTTTTTACTTCTTTTATCTTATGTTCTTTTAAATCTTCTTTTATTTTCTTTTTTTCTGTGATTTATTTTGCTCTGTTTTTACTTGTGTCTTCTTGCTCTCTTTTTAATTTTACTTTCTTTTGCTTTTGTTAATTCTTTTGCATACATTGCAAATTTCATTATGTAATGTTTCGTGCAACCATTTTTTGCATTTAATACATTGAATCCAATCCGCTTTGGATAATGTATATTATAGGATTCATAGGATTCAACATATTCACTTTCTTCGCCTGAGTCAATTTCATTTACTATACATTCCTTCAATCTTCGTTTCTCTTTTTTTAAATTAATCATCTTAGGGGTTGTAACAATCACAACAGACTATTTTCTTAAACTTAGCACATGGGCCATCTTTGGTATCGGAAAAACTTCATTCAATACTTGTTATGGAGTTTTAATACTTGTTTCTACTAAAGAAGATTCAGGTTGCTGATATAGATTACTTAGCCCAGGTTACATCTGGCTTACTTTCATTAGTCAATTATACGTTTGAGCAATCTAAATAGTCTTTATCGTTTACTATTATAGTAGATAATATCTTTTTATCATAGTCACTTTCTGAAGAAGAGGATTGCTCATGTTCAATTATTGCACTTTCCAGATATGCATGTTGTGTTATTGCCTTTGACCACTCTGTTCCTCAGTTCTTCCGTGATGTATAGAAAGCTTTCGTATGGCTATGTGTACAGATTTTGTTGCTGTATGTTACATATATATACTATATATTAATATTCTTATCTCGTCGTTGTACGCGAACGGATTGTACGCGTGAGTTTCAATCTTGATGATAGGATCCTCCGTGATATTTAGAATATCAATCACATTAAAAGTTGTTCACCACGAATCCTCTAAGATTTAAAAAAGTTAACGTTCGACGCGCTAAGCTTCTTTTTCCTGAAGCAAATGACTAAGCGAGTGTTATCGAGCTGTAATGTCACCGGCTTTGTAAAGAATGTGTTGTCGCTTTGCGTGCCATTCAGCATTTCACGCTCGCGTTATCATTTTCGCCATCATACGTGCAAACTAATGGTGATATCTTCTCCTCGAACAATCGTCCATTCTGATCGACAACGCGTAATATTAGATCCGTATGTGTAATGCTCCGTGCGATGATCGACAGGTAAATGACCTACAGCCTTTCCGATATCTTATATCCCGAACGCATGCTCGGCGAAAATTCTTGTATCGTGCATACTTTTGCCGTTCCTGTAGGTGCCCGCGGTCACGTTACACTCTCACATTACACGCAGAAAACGTTTACATTCATTGTTGATTGACATCCGTTTCATGCCATCTTCATGTCACAATGTTTCGACGAGAATCCCAGCAGCGATCCAATGCTATTGGGCTTGCCAAAGTTCATTTTATAGGCGTATTTAATCTCACATCATATTGTTGTTTGCACGGAGTGTTATCATTGTTATTGTTATTGTTATTATTTTTGTTATTGCTGTGCGCCGCATCATCGATATCAGGTTCGTCATGACGCAGACATTTCCATAAAATCACACGTTTCAAATATTCATTTATGTCTCGTATTTCATACGAATCTTCAGGAATTGTAATTTCTGCGTCTTTGTCAAAATAAAATTTGTTGTTCGATTCGTTCACGTTCGATATCGTGTGATAAGTCCAAAAAATCGTTAGAGCGAGCTCGTAATCGCCGTCACTCAAATCTATGGCGGAAAAGTAGTTCGCTGCGAGGACGCTGCTCTTCCCGCTCAGCGTAAGTGTCAGCATGGCGAAAAAAGCGTTCGACCAATATTGAAATTTCACGACGACATTGAATTTTTTAAATTCGCGCGTATCGACCATTTGTAGAAACCGCAGGCACATCTGTCGGCAGAAGCTATGATCGTACGTCTGATAGGACGCGCAATACAACTGTACTCTATCGTCGTAATATCTTTTCCGAAATATTGCACCAGTCCCTTGGGTAGCCGAAGATTACCAGTACTATTAAAGTACGACGCGATCATTCCTCTTCGCGTACTATTCAATGAGTACCGCCTCATCCGAATTCACAATATCGCTTTCATTTCGATGCGCGCCGCTCATCGGTAACGCGTTACGCATGAAAATACCTCTAAAATATGCGCATAGGTCTTGCGAGCTTGCCCAAAGTAATTACAGGTTGATAGTTGCGCTTGAAGGCATTTTTATCGTCTCTTTTATCATTTTATTTTTCTTCGATGTCTTTGTACGAACCGAAATATAGTCCACGATCCTGTTTCATCGCACGATCGTGATGTTGCAACTCCTCGAATTAACGTTGCGCGGCTTTACTGTCGTATATCGCTTTCGCCACGTTGGCCGCTCCGCCGACCAAAGATCCGTGCCCAACATTGGTAGAATCTGTAATGCGTCTTCTCGTTCCGCCGTTGAAAGTATAAGTAAGTCCGCTTTTTCGTCGCTTTTCTCTTCGTCATTTTCTTCGATTTCATTCCTATGCCGATCTTAGTTTTGGCTTTTATCGCTGCCTAGATGACAGCAGCGGCGACTTTCTCTTCCGTTTAGAGTCGAATCTCTCGCGATGACGCGTCCAATAATAGTGCTTTATCGGCGAGTATCTTATCCGCCGCGTATCTATCGGCGATATCATTGCTCTGATTCGCAATCTCGGCACGCCGCATTTAGCGGATTTATGTTCGCGTCATTTCTATCTAATCGCTTCGATAATCGAGAACCCGGACTGCAAAACTGGTTCGGAATATGTAACTCAAAAGGAAGCGTGTTTATTGCTCGATTCAATACATTCGCTACAGTCCTTTATCTTAGGTGTGGGACTGTCAATGTGCATCTACTGCTACAGCTGATATAGTGCTCGTCGCAGTTCGAACCTCCAAATCTGCCTTCACGTGTTCCGGAAGCTTGTTTTACATGTGATCGATGTAGTACACGCGGAACAATACGACTTCAGTATATACTGCAACTGCTCGGCGCTCTCAAGTCCCGAATGTCGGAAGGATGGCACAGTGTGAGAAACATTTTGCTATTGCGCGATTCGCAGATTGGCGCCTTTAAATAGGCGTTTAAAAAGCGTGTAGCCTTTAGTGCGAGCATGAAATTCGTGTGGCAATCGCTAACGACACGCATCACGAACTGTAACACAAAATTGTGAATAAGAGAGCGGAGAAGCATAAGCACGGCGAAATGCTGCCCAGTATTATACGCGCAATCATTTATGGCTCGTCGAATTACAATAAAAACAACGTTCTCATGAGCTTGCTCGAGAGTTCGAACGATATATATTTTGAGAACGTCTAATCGAAATCGCTGCAACCCAAGTATCGATATCTTGAATATTTGTTGACGTCCGGCTGTCAAATTTTTTCAAAATAAGATGTCGGCCGTAACCATAATAACGATAAGCGTCATAGCGTTGTAACGAACGCGAGTTGAGCTGACGTCCACGTGCTGAGCATGTGAACGACAAACATTTCTTCGCGCTCATTATAATAAAATAACGAACATCGGAACTATTTTACATACATAAATAATCCAATTCTGACCATTTATACAGCAGCAGACGAGAAATCATTCCTTTTAAATAATCACTTTGACAACAGTTAACATAAAAAGTATTGTACATGATTAAAACTTACGAGGGCATTTATCCGTGTGCCATTGATCGAAACAAGTGATAGTCAGAGGGAGCAACGTTTGGAGAATACGGCGGGTGGGGTAGGACTTCCCATTTCAACGTTTCCAAGTATGTCTTGACCACTTTCGCAACATGGGGTCGAGCATTGTCATGCTGCAAAATCACTTTATCGTGTCTCTCGTTGTATTGCGGCCGTTTGTCTTTCAATGCTCGGCTCAAACGCATCAATTGCGTTCGATATCGATCGCCTGTGATCGTTTCAGTCGGTTTTAACAGTTCATAATACACTACGCCGAGCTAGTCCTACCAAATACAGAGCATGACCTTGGACGTCAAAATCACCGTTCTTGAAGCATTGAAACCACTCACGACACGTTCTTTCACTAATAGCGGCCTCATCATAAGTATTTGAGAGTATTCGATGAGCCTCAGCCGCAGATTTCTTCATATTGAAGCAAAAAATTAAAAACTTCCGCAAATGACGAGAATTTGGCTCGTAAACTGACATTTTCAATCGAGAATAACTTTATGATGCAGACACAAATCGACTAATGTTTTTATGGGGTTATATTGACAGATGCCCAAGTTTATTGTATGATGTCTATGATCTATTTATTTCAACCACCACTTACCGCTAAAGCCATCTATAGGAAAACGGCGGAAGCAAAGTTGTACACCTAATACAGCAACTGAGTTCTCATTTGTTGGCAACTTGATGCCTTCATGATATAATTGATAACGTTGAGTAACAACTTGCAAGCAGTTTGCCGATAACTTTAAAATCGTCATTATTAAGATTCCATTACTGCTATAATGTTGCCATAATAATACGCAGCATGCAATACCATCATTGCCGACAATACAAGATAACATTGATGCAGCATCTTGCCGTTAAACTGCTGCATATATACATTGTTGCCTGCATGTTGCTACAATATTCGAAACATTGAAGACAAATCTGAGGCAAGTTGCTAACATCATAAATAATCACATATTTGTGCAATTTTGCTGAGATATGCTTTGCTATCTGGGTATTAGCATCTTAAGACATTATGTAAGACATTATGTAAGACAAAAATAATAACAGACTATGAATACCGCCTATAAAAGCGTATATAACATCTTGAATCAATCACAGAGAGGTTGGCTCATGATTCCTGTTGGCATCTCTTTTCTGTTTATATGTGAGGCCTTAGGCTAATATTATATTTGTCGTTTGACAAAGCATTTCAAGTTTATTGATTGGCGATCATCGGTCCGATTTTCGAATCAAGGAATCTAATCCCTTTAACTCGGGAATGGATCACGTGCGATCTCTGCAAAGGTAAATGACTACGAGATTTTAAATTTAAAGAATGAGAGAGATGTAAAATTATTAAAATTATACTATTGTTTATTATTATTAACTGTTATCAATTTATCATTAACGAATTATAAGTTTAATACAGTACAATTACAAAAGATAAAGAAAAAGATTATACATTAATAAATTTATTATTACAAACTAATTTATACATTAATTAATATGATTATTATAATAAAAAAAAAGAAAAAGTTACAGACGAGATAATTATTATTAACTATTTACATGTTAAGTTGCATTAAATCGCCACAGAATGAAGTTTTAGGGCGAGCACAAAAGACAGGTTTTTGTTCTATTTCGTGGATAGTAACAGAGGAAGGAGGAAAAAGATTGAAAAAGAATTCCATCGAAACTAAAATGGATAGGCGGAATTCGGAATAAACACTGGAACACAGGAACAGGGAGGTTAGTCGGTAATTCCATGCCGGTTTTCATATGAATCAAAATAATGGAGCTCGATTGTAAAAGTCCTCTTGGGATTCGGTAGTCCACGGGAATTGTCTAACGAGTGACTCAAATGAGTCACTCTCTTGGTTGCGGAAAGGATCATGGTGGTGGAGGAGGAATTTCTTTTACGCTATCCAGAGTTCCTCTGGGAGAAGACGAGATTAACGGATGAATCGGGTGTTAGCAGAAAGGTATCAGGGAAAATCCGCTCCGTCAAAGCGTCCGAAAACGCAGATAATAGAGATCGAGGAGGAGATGAAAAAATTTTAGGGGAAGGAGAAGGAGGAAGTATCACCTCTAACGCGTCTCGCAGGTAGAGCCGGAGAAGTCGATAGTGGCGAAGGTAGTGGAGGCAATGCGTCCTCCGATCTGGAGAAGCCTCAAGGTACTCCTGGCGATTGATCCAGGAGTCTCCGCGCTTCACGGTAGGCTCGACTTCTAAACCAACTCTTGTGGGGGCGGTTTAAGTGTGACACTATGGTTTTACGTTGGATTAGATTTTGCGATGAGTATACGGATATATAAGTTAAGACTGGACTTATTACTACTCTAAAAGTTTTGGAGGATAACTTTTGAGAATGACTGTCGGAGGTCCGATCTCTATGATTGTAAGTGGTTGGATGTCTTGTAGATGATTGGACACAAGGGGGAGGGGGGACTTATCCAGCAATTTGGATGCACTGGATTTTGGAGTGACTCGACTATACCGCGATTAAAATCGGAATTGAGAGGGGATCCGTGATCTGATCATAGATCATAACTAAAGTCGATTGAGAGAACTAGTAGCGGACCGACAGAGTTTCGTGGTTGAAATTTGATTGATAGCAGACCGGCAGAGTGATGTTTTGTAGCTGAATATTGACTGACTGACTGTTCGCGAAGGATTCCTTTTTATACTCGCGAATTAGTAGTGCCGCGTCCAGGCCTTGCCTATATTACTGGTCTAGGATTAGAGGTATTGGTTATGAAATAAGATACTGGGATACGTATCTAAAACAATTTCCCTTATCGACCATATGCCGGATGCTTAATAGTTTAGAGCCACATGTGCCATTTACCAGAAGTATAAGCTTAAATCCGCTGTTTGCTAATAGGTGGCATTAGTGAGCGTATAAAGCTATTCTGGGCACACAACACAC
>NW_012130070.1:544387-547083 GCF_000143395.1 Atta cephalotes | reverse complement strand
GTTTGCCTCGAAAGATGAGGAATTTTTTGGCGTGGTATACACAAATTGCCCGAAAGATGGGAAAAATGTATAGTTAGCGAGGGCAAGTACTTTGAATAAATTTGGTTTTGCTTCCTAGGAAAAAAAAAGTGTGTTTTTCTGATTAAAAAACAGCGGATTTAAGCTTATACACCTGGTACACATACATTCCGCGCCCAAATATATTGTACCCCACACAGCATGTAATATTGTAGTAATCTTGCAGTAATATTATACAGTTGTAATATTGCATGATAATATGTCAATAATATTGTATAAATATCGCTACAATATTAAATATCCGTGATAAATTCATTGCAGAAATATTTCTGCGATAATTTTTGTAATATTACTATATCAGACAATATTTCTACATATTATGCTAATATTTTGCAATAATATTTCCATATAGTAATAATATTGCAGTAATATTACATAATATATATATCGCTACAATAATAAATATCCGCAAAAAATTTATAATAGAAATATTTCTGCAATTTTGCTGCAACATTGTGATATATTACAATAATTATAATCCAATTTATTATTTATTGCTAAAGTATTATTATACTCTTAATATTATATTCGCTTAATATTATACTCGCTGTTTCATGGCATGGTACATACAATCATTTATACACATAAATATATACGTATATCGAAGTAAATAAATGTAATCAATTATTTTTTTATTGAAAACTGATTATCATTATTTATTTCCACCACCCTTCCGATTCACTATGTCTAGACAAAGATCGTACAGATCCAATCTCTGGTCAAAAGAATTAAGTTCCTTGACCTAAAAGAGGACCAATGGATGCACTATCTCAAACTGGAATAATAGCATTGCATATCGACGTTGACCCATATTTGGGACATAATCAAGTCCGATTTGTGACTCCCGCCTCAGAGCGATAACTCTAAGAGCGACATTAGTTGCGCCCTTCCTAATTCCTTTTTCCTTTCAAAATAAACGAATCTGAGATCTGGACGTAACAATTACAATTTAATGAAGAAGTATGCTCGAAAAGAACATGCTTTTCATGAGGAGAAAATGTCTAGATGTTCTATAAGAAGGAGTATATATGAGTACTTCTTGTAAGTCGAGTAAGCGAGTCTCCAGCAGATCCCTCGTTTTAGATGCTTTCTAGACCCTCGAATATTTTTCTATTGTAACTTTATTGTATGTATTTTGGAATATAATGCGAAGCATAATATGTCAGTTACTAATAATAAAAGTGAAATAATTACTGAAATATTGCATAATTTTATAACAACATGTGTGCAATATTTCTGTAAATATAATCTACTGAATTGTAACACTGCTATAATAAATTTTAATAAATTTCTACAAAATATTTTTCAATATTATTGTAATATATTCAATAAAATATAAAAATTTCAATATTACAGCAATATTTTGTACTGTAGGGATCATAATTAAACTCTTATATTTCAAAGACTATTGTTTAAAATAAAGTTCATAAATAAACGTATTAATAAGGGAGATTCTAATTCGGGAACTCGCCGAGGGAGGTGGCAGTGGGATACTCTTGGCGTGGGAGGGATGGGATGACGTCACAGGGGGGGAGGGAGAGATGGAGGATGTCACAGGAGGTGACTAGATGAGAGGATGACATCATAGGAGAGGAGAAGGAAAATGACGTCACACTGACGACGCGAGGATGACGTTGCGGTGCGGGGGGACGTCCCGAGTGCAGAAAATTACGTAGCTGAAAATTACGTAGCCAAAAATTATGTAGCAGGAAATTACGTAGTGGAAGTGCAGAAACTTGCGTCCGCGTAAAGACGTAGCGCGGGATCAATTGCCGCCGGGCGCGATCTGCCGCCACCGAACGCGATCTGCCGGTCTCCTCCGCCGTCTCTGGGTATGGCCTACTGCTGCCTCTGAGCATAGTCCGCCGCTGATTCCTTTTACCAACAGGCGCAGTCATCATCGTGCTGTACTTACTATTAATGCTTATCGTCTCTTAAGCGTTGCCATCTTCTTCTTACGTAATCTTCCCTTCAGCGTTTATTACATACAACTATTTATGCCGAAATATTTTTATTCTACTGAATTATTATATAATTATTATTATCATTATTTTACAGAGCGCGATGATGACCCGCGCGTAATATGATGCCGCAGAGATAGAAAAGAATAGAAAGAATAATTTTGAACACAGAGTTAATCGAGGTTAATCTATGTTTATTTACATATCATTTTGTTAATTTTAAATTCTACGCTGCTCCATCACAAAAATGTCATCATTCGGATTTTCATCCCTCTTTTCTCCTTCTATTAAATTTTTTAAAATCCTCCTTTTTTAAAATCCTAAGTTTTTTTTTATTATGTTGTCAGAGCATCACCACATTTAATTGAGCAAAAATGTCAGCAATGCCTTGTCTGGAACAAACGATTAAAAATTTGAAAATGCAAATAAATAAAAAGACAATATAATAGACAATATAATTACTAATGAGAATTGACTTATGAGAATTGGCGCGATAGTGATTACACTATTATTGACGAGAAATATTAAAATATCGTCCTGAAACTTTTCATATCATTTAAAATACCATGATCAAAAATAGTATTTTATATATATATATATATATATATATAGTAAGATATCTCAGACTATCCACCCCTACCCTTTTTACTTTCCGCA
>NW_012130070.1:539341-541897 GCF_000143395.1 Atta cephalotes | reverse complement strand
TAACCATGATCAAAATAAGTATTTATTATATATATATATATATATATATGTAAAGGATATCTCAGACTATCCACCCACCCTTTTTATTTCCGCAGGATAAAATTCAATCAAAAATATGTTCTGACCAAAGTTATGGAGTGTTTAAAAAGATCTATTTATTAATTATATCAGTTTGATATCTCATGACTTTGCCAAGGTCAGATCAAAGTCACATCGATTTTTTTAAATGAAACATCCTATTTTTTATTGTAAAATCGAATATCCGATGTCAAGAGCTTTCCAAAACACTATAATAAAGTATGTTTTGATTAAATAAATCTTGAATTATGAAGATTTAAAGTTACAATACCGCCGGCATTAGTTACCACCATTCAGAAAACGTGTCAGCGTTTTCAAGATACAGGAAGCATTAAAAATCGACAAAGATCGGGTAAGTCTAAGAACTAATCGTTACAAATGAAAACTCCTCGATAAAGATATTATTTATAATTATATCATTCGTAGAAAACTTTCAATTACCTGTCCGAAAAGCCTCACAAGCATATGACACGAGCAAGACATCCATTCTAAAAAATGCAAAATTTCACCTATACAAAATTAATCTTGTTCAATAATTAGTTGCGAGTGATTTTGATCATCGGGAAGAATTTTGTAAAATTATGATGTAGAAAATTGATAAACAGTCTGACTTTATAAATAAAATTGTTCTTTCAGACGAGGCAACACTTTTATTGATGGTACAGTAAACAATCAATATTGGAATGAATTTAATCCGCATTGGATGAAAGAAACAAACTCCCAATATCCACAAAAACTAAAATGTATGAACTGAAATAGTTTTTTAATAGAAATTGGGACGCACATAATAGGGTCATTCTTTATTTCTTTTATTGATGGAACTCTAATGGCTGACAAGTCTGATTATCTGATTATGCTCTGAAATGATATTGTTTCTGATATTCGCAATATTTTTTATTTAAATTTTGTGTGGTTTCAACAGGATGGTGCTCGTCCATATTTCAGATTGAAAGTGCGAAATTTTTTTAATGAAACTTTTCCTGAGAGGTGCACAGGAAGGAGGGGCGCAATCGAATGGCCACCCCTGACTTGACTCCTTTAGACTTTTTCTTTTGAGGTTATATAAAAAACCGAGTTTATAAAACTAAATTTCGAAATTTAAATGAGTTACGACATCAAATTATTACCGAAGTGGCATCAATTAGGTCTGAAACGTTGGAAAATATGTAGTACTTTTTATTACTGATTAACTCATTATCAAGCTGTACAAGATCAACAATTCGAACATTTACTATAATATTCATGTTAATTTATTTATCTATCTATTCGCTAATTCACTCACTTACCCGATCGCTCATTCACTCGCTCAAACGTTCGATCATTCGCTCCTATCGCTCGATTACTCACTCATTCCCTCACTCACTCGGCCACTTACTCACCCATTTACTTGTTCGCTCGGTCGCTTGCTCATGAATTTACACATGCACGCGCGAATAAACACACACGCGTGTAACGGAGAGGGAGTTAAAAAATACTGAGAGTGACGAACTCCAGAGTTCTGATCTGCGTCTCACACACACACACACACACACACACGCGCGCGCGCGCGCGCGCACGTGTACTCACGCACATAAGAGATATAAATCCGATCGAGCAACTTCCATGAGATACATTTTGAAGAACTCTAATACCGACGGTATTTAAATTTAAAGACTCAGGAAGTTCTCATCCAAAAGGAGTTTATGATATGTATTGTGAAAGCGTCTCAATATAACCTACAAGAATCTGAAATAAAAAGTTTGGGGTTCCATTTAAAAAATTAACTTAATCTTGATGTGACCTTGATAATGCCATCCTAGGTCAAATAACTATTATCGTTAAATGCGTCTTACAACTTTTGCCTGAAACATTTTTTTCTAAAATGCGTTTATGAGATATTTGGGTATACCAGACTTTTGGCCATCCTGTATATCATCAAGTTTACGATAATGCGGATGCATACGATGTTAAAGTTATGATCATAGGTTATATTAAAATTAAAAATAAAGTTACAAAAGAGGTTTAAAACAATTAAATACAAAAGATAATCTTAAAGGAAATCTGATTGCAAAAACTTACATAATTAGCTTACATAATTAGAAGATAACTTAAAGATTACGAACAAAGATATTGACAGAGCATGTTGAGACAATGAAGATAAATTATGAGATCCTTATCATACGAATGCCTAATGTTAAATGATGAAAGGTTGCGAGCATATATACAAATTTAAAAAAGTCTAATAAACAAACATAAGCATGGTCAAGAGATTCAGTAAGATTCGGTTTTAATGTTGATTTCATTATGTGAACATAATAATGGCATAATGAAAAAATTGACTTCATTTTAATAAGCTTTAATTGTGTGCATGATTGTTTAAGATTCACTGTTGAACATGAAGAAAACCGTTGTTAATAAATTAAATTTGTCAAACGTGACTTAAATATGCAATATATAAATAAAAGAGCAAAAAAGCCATGCTGGCTAATATGACTTTCG
>NW_012130070.1:528836-531036 GCF_000143395.1 Atta cephalotes | reverse complement strand
TATATATATATATATATATATATATATATATATATATATATACAAGGTGCGTCCAAAATCCGGATAAATTTCAATTTAAATTTTCCGCTATATTGTGCCTCCGACAGAGATTGTTGTTGACGTCCGAGAAAATCTGATGCTTCTAGTAAACAGTCGTATTCCCAAAATGGTCGTGATGTTAAAACCAAATACGGAGTGTAATCGAAGAAGCCGCGATCATTGAAGGTGGCAGCTTCGCGCTGGGTGCTCAGCAATGGAAATAATTCGATTCTTTGGATATCCGAGATCAATTTATGACGTTGTGGCAAAATATACGGCTTTAGAACAATCAGAACTGAAAAGGTCTTGTAATTCAAAGACATATTACGCGTAAAATTACAAAAATGCATAGGATCTTCTTTATAAAGAATTTCAAGAGCTTTATTTTTTGTTAGATACTTTTTTTTCTAAAAACAATATTTTCTAAGATATGTGCAAAAAAGCTAATTTTTTGCAGTTTTTTTAAAATGACGGCAAAATAAGCCAAGTTTCTAATTTTGTTATCAGATTTGTTTTTCAGCAGCCATAAATATATGGAAAAATTTGCTACCATTAGTTTTCCAGGTCATGTAGTTCTGAAAATTTACCATCATTTTTTTCCGCTCGACTTTGTTCAGTCTGACAGCCATCTTGAATGCGTCATTTTTGATTATCCGAAAAGGCCACGTTTTTTTTTTTAAATCTCAAGCAATAATTTAAGCCTAAAACGAATCCTGCAGGCTCTGAATTTTAAACAGGGAGGAGTAGCAAAGAATGCTCTAAGACATACAAATGTCTTATAACTACCGAATTTTTTCTTAAGGACATATTCTTGGGGTAATTCTAATATGAAAATGTCGAGGCTATAATAATTTTTTTAAATTATAAGATAATTTTAAATTATGTTTATAGATAAAAAAATCATTTTATTTTTAGAGCCTCTATTATTATTACTGAATTCTTTTGAACATTTTAAGACAAAGATCTTAATACGAAAGTAAGATATATATACACCAATTCTAACCCACGGATACAGTAACCAGCAAATGGCTCTAATGTCGAACGGGTGGGGAAGGCGAAATCATAGATGCTGAGTTTAAGGGAAGCGTGTCATCGGGATCCGTGTTAGAGGGGGAAGGGAGTTCCTTCTCTCTTTCCTCGTTGCGTTCTCTCTATAAACTATTGTTTTTTCTCTTCTATTTATTGTAGGATGCAGTTCTTCCTCTTCCACTCATTGCAGTCCTATACTTACTATTTGCGCTCTTTCTTCCTTCCGTTGCGATCTCTTTTCTTTTCTTTTTTCGCCCACAATTTTATTAAATAAATATTTGTTTTTTTTACGATTTTTTAATAATATGACTTGGCAATAATTTTAATTTAGCAACGGATAATATAAATAGCCAAGCGTTCTTAATTATCGAATTATTATTAAAACTGTTATTGAGTAATTGTCGAACACTTATTAAATATAGGGGAGTTCTTTGTAAGTTGGACATCTTTGGACACCCCTTGACATTTCGGATATTTGCAGTGAAAACACCAAAACTCCGATTGTTATTGTCTCTAAAATATTAAACTTTACTTTTTATGTGATTTTGGAGCGAAAAGACGCGCCATAGATTTTTGTGCCAAACAAATTATGAAAAAAATATCGAAAAAAAAAGAAAATTAAGATTCCCATTTTTTACTAAGATTATAAATTGAATAATTTTCATCGAAAATTTAAGGTGAATATATATACTGTGCTCTATTTTTTATGTATTTTCATAATGCAAAGAGAATTCCGAACAAATGAACTGAATTTTTTTTTTCAATGCACTTCTAAACATCAACAATTTTATAGATTGGATACTTTTTTCTTTGTAAGTTGGACACTCATTTTTTTTTTCATTTTTCACGATACGACGCAATTGTTTATGATTTTTTGATGTTCGGAATTCTTATTAAGCGAAATAAAAAGTGTTTTTATTGCATTTTAATGAAATTTTCGGTGATTTTTTTCCAAATTGAGTTCAAAGTTAGGATTTTCATTGTATTTTAGTGAAATTTTTGTGATTTTTTGCACATTTTTAGTATGGCAAATCGCAGAAAGAGATCAACTGAACATGATATTACTGATTATGATGCCTTGCTCAACGCAATTAAAGATATCATAATCAACAAAAGATCGAAAAAAAGCACT
>NW_012130070.1:526153-528816 GCF_000143395.1 Atta cephalotes | reverse complement strand
TCGAACGTGGCTTTTTTGCTCTTTTATTTATATACCATAGTATAAGCTTCTTAGATTTATTTGTTAAAGGTAAAATATAACATAAATTGATTCCAAAAAAAGACCTTCTCAGGCAGATATTTGTCATATATGTCATCCGTTATATCATAAGGTGGACATTATTTTTGATTTGGTTAACCGGGCTATGTTATTACCTCATTTAAAATTTCAAGAGAAAAATTTAAAAATGAGTTAGAAGAGAAATGCTACGAAACAGAAATATAATATAGAAAAATTGATAGATAAGACATTTTATTTAATTACTGTGAACTTTAATAAAACTTGTCGATTAAGAGATGTTTCGATCACGAGAGAGAGAGAGAGAGAGATCGGGTTATTATCAATGTTTACAAAATTTATTAAAATGATAAAAACGCTATATGGTCATCAAAACAATATATGGTCTATTGATGAAAAATAAAAATATACTTCGCGTTGTCTAACTATATGTATAATCATTGGTATCAATAATTAAAATGAATTTTCTTGTTAGTCAAAATGTACAGTGAAAGAATGTCGGTGTATAATTATAAACTGATGTTTAGAACGGAATATAATACATTATAATTAAATGTAGAAGAAAGATATTACAATATTATGAGATACCGAGTTTGTTTTGAGTAAATGCTAGAAGGCAAAACTTAAAAAAATAATAAGTCATTTTGAAAAGAGTTTAATAAACTTTAAGATAACGTAATATAAAATTTAATTCAAATCCTACTTTTTTTGAAACTTAAAGAAATGTAAAAAGTGAACAAATCGTGAAGTCAAAAAATTGTGTTCCTAATGCCCCGAGAAATTGATAGTAAAACGCAAAATATACCAGTATGCATTTAAAAACTTTATTTAATGTTTCTAAAATACAAACAAACACAGCCAGCGCAAAAAAATGAGCATGCGATAGATTATATCCAGAACTCGTTTTCAATTGGAATCAAACATCGCAGAAATAGGTACTCGACGTTCATTCCGGTTGTCTTTTTTATTATTGTACAATTATATAATTTATACTTTGACAATAATTTTCACTATAACATAGGAGCATGAGTTATTTCATATTAGGAATATCCTAGTATCTCATATTACGATTTCCACGCTTTATGGTTTTACCATCATCAAATCTAACTTTTGTAATTAACAAATCAACATATTTTTATATTAGTACGATCTTATTCTATCACTATATGAAGAATTTATTGCCAAATATTTATTTATTAAATAATAAACAAGGTTTAAATGCTCATTTCAATGAAACTTGAAGATATCCAAATTCTAAAATCTTGTTTTACAATGACTACAGGCATGATCTAATAATGAATTTTCTACTAAATAGTTTTCAATCCAAGAGCAATAAATTCATGATGGGACCAATAGATAGCGTTTATTAGTTTAGCAAAAACGCCGTTACCTCATAATAGGGAGATTTTTTCTAATAATATAAAATTATAAGAATAACAGAAATAATATAATATGATGAGATAATACAATACTAATGTTAGTGAAAGTTAAAATTGTATGATGTATATGATGTGTATAATGTCTATTATATTGAATTAAAATAATTATCAGTAAAATTATTATATATATATTGAATTAAAATAAATACCAGTTAAATTAACTAAGAATACCTTTTATAATTGTAGTTGAGAGTTCAATAAAAAAATTATTATTAAAATATATATCAGGCACAATAAATAATGCAATGAGAGGAAGATCGATGTCTGTTTTCTTCGATGTTATAAGACAAAATAAATTTAAAATTGACTTTCAAAGATGGAAGGTAAAGTTGATATTAGAAAATAGTGGGAAATGAGATTAAAAAGGGGGATAATAGAGGAACATAGGGAAAGGGATGTAGAAAGAAAAAAAAGATAATTATGAGAGAGAGAAGGATTGTATAATTTGTGAGTAGGATTCTGGCAATGATTCTGTATTATTTTGTTTATTTAAACCCTGTCTTTTTATATTAATCATTTCACATATCAACCTTTTGTTATAAAAAGATTCATTATCTAAAATCTTCACATCATTCCATCTAAAATTAATTAAAATTGATGTGATGATCAAATGTAACAGAGAAACCCTGTTTTTATTGATATCTGAAATGTGTTCACGTAATCTGGTACTTAGTTTTTTTTTCGTTTGGCCAACGTTGCTGACGTCACATGAGATCTTATACACAATATTTTCGTTCAAAAGCAATTCTATTTTATCTTTTCCTTCCTTAATTTTTTAAGATGTTGGTAATGGAGAAAGCTAGTTTACAATGAAATGTTAAAGATAGGTAGAAAACTTTTTGAGATAGAATGTATATAAGGAATTGTAAAAATTTTTTCTTTTATTTGTAATATTTTTATTCATTGTATAAAATTTTAATAATTATAAATCTTTTTTTCTATTGTGAAAAAATAAAGGAGAGAGGATAATCATTTTCAAGAAAAATGTAAATTGCTTTGATTAAATTTTTTTGTTGAAAACGAGGGTAAATATTATATGAGTTGAGATTTTTCATATTAAACTAATGTAAAAGAGTTGTTGAAGAGGGCTAAATCAAGTCCAAATATTTTATATGTATATATATATATGTATATATATATATATATATATATATATATATATATATA
>NW_012130070.1:496772-523950 GCF_000143395.1 Atta cephalotes | reverse complement strand
GCAGCTGAATACAAAATCAGCCGAATTAGTTTGCTTCGATATGTCGCCAAATTTATAGCCGAAGTATCTGATATTTTGGCAGTATCTGATGAATTGAAAATTGTGCCGATGTACATTATAGCGTTTACATATGCCCAAATTGCGATTCCGATATGGATTAATATCAATATGATATCATTTCATTAAAATTTTCATTCCAATTTTTATTAATTTTTCCTCTTCAAAGCTTATTTTCATTCAAATTTTCATTTTTTTATGTTCAAATCAACTGAGACCAATTAATAAATTGAAGAAATTTCATAAATTTTGTAAACATTATGTTTTTACTTGAGTTTTTGTGCATTTTTAGCGTTTTTTTTGGGGGGGGTGTCCAACCTACATTAAAAAAATTTGAGGGGGTCGTTTTTGAACCTTTTTTAAAATTGGCTATAAAAAATATCTACTAAACTCAATGATATTTTTGTCCACAATGTAGCTATTAACCTCAGCTTTCAGATAGTATCTTGATATCAACGATATGTTGATTCTCATCTGTTATAAGCAAAAATGCTAAGGGTTCAACCTACAAAGAATTCCCCTACATACTACTGAACACCTTCTTATTGATAGATTCTTAATTATAGGGATAGAGGAAAGAAATTAAAATGCATTTAAAAAAATCTCATACTTTATCTTTTAAACTTGATATATTTTTTTCTGGCGTTGTGACCACCTGTTGTATATTTTAAGTACATTCTGTAACGTACAATTCTTAACATATTTTCCACATCGTACAATATTAGTAACATCTAGATTATGTAAAAAATTTATAATTAACATCTTCATAATTAGCATCCAGAATCTTAATTATCGAGTCGTCGCTATCGAATATACCAGCCAGCCATTCGCGTTTCTGACATCCTTTAACGTATACAAGAGCCTTATTGTTGTCATTCTCTTCGGCAGTAATTACAGCCATTGTAATCAGGCGTTTCATCGTGCTGTACGGGATCCCGTGATTGCCATTGCAATCCATGGTGATAAGCATTCGTCAGGAAGAGCAATACTTTTCTGACTTTGTCAAGAAGTTCCATGGCATGGGACACGTAAAAATATAATGAGACAAAATAGCTTCTTTTCTCAACGCTGCTACTTCCTTTACGACAAATTTTTAATTTGTGGATTTTTTTCCAACGATAAATCCTTGTAGACAAACATTGGTATCAATGTCGTCATGATGAACGACTTTTTGAGACTGTGGTTTACCACAAAGGATCTTGGATTTTATCTCATACAATATTAAAAAGAGGGAGAGAGTATTTTTTTGGTGATAATAATTTACGTAATCTTGCGTACTATATTTGACAATGGACTTTATATTACGCGGTCGTGTATGATAAAACAATAGGCAATTGTATTCACGGGTACATTTGAATTTAAATTTTAATCGTACATTCACGGTGCCATTCTTGACGGATTCGTTTTGTCGAGAACAATCAATGGTTACTAGAATAAAACCTTCTAAAAAGGAGTATAATTGGAATGATGGTTCATTTCTTTCACGAGGGATTTGATAGTAAGACATACGGAAATGTAAATACATATCATACAAAATAACAGCTCTGCGTTTGTCAAAGTCTAGATTCAGATCATCGTACAGATAAAATTCAGAGCTTAGATAAAGTTTCACATTGGTTAATTTACGGATTTCGAAGTAAATTTTACGTGCTGTTATGATATTTTTTTATCAGTCTAACCAAAGATAACGTATCGTAGTTTTTCCAACTGAGTCGCAGTCTTGATGGTCCAGAAATGTTTCGTTGTACTCGGCAATAGAGGGTACTCATACAAATCCCACGAATGGAAACTCAGATATCGTCCGCTCTCTAAAGCGCGCAGCATGGATAGTTTATTAACTTCGTTCAACGCAACGTGAGGCATTCGCAACTGTACTTTGTATTGTAATTTAAGCGTCGGCTTTGTCGCTAGATCTCCCACTATGTAATTGTTACCGTTGCGCGCTCGTATTAAAATTAATTCGTGACGAGCGTTAATTACCACACGTTTGTAATCCTCGCAAAAACCCACCAATAGCGATGCACAAAATTTAAAGTGTTAATATTTAAAGTGTCGTCTGCCATTAGACTTTTCGCGGTATCACTAGAGATAAATTCAGCATTATGTAAAAATTTAACGTTCGACTCAGTGAGTTTTTTCCTACTCGCTCGAATATTTTTGATCGCTGTCATCCCTCTAACAAAAAAATTATATCCCTCTTCTTTTGTTATCATATTTCTTTATCGCTCCATATATGTAATCTAATAGTGATTTCTTCTTCATGAAAATCGAGCAATCATCCGTCTTGATCCATAATGCTCCGTACGGAAGGTAAATTATCTGTGTCGGTCTTTCCGATATCTTATATCACGTATAATATGTATATTATGTATAGTATGTATGGTATATACATTTGTACGTATGTATGTGCATATGTACGATGTATGTATGTTTGTATATACGTGTGTACATATGCATCTGTAATATGTGTAATGTGTATAACATATATAATGCGTTTATATTTAATATATATTTACATAGGGAAAAAAATATTTATACAATTTGTAATCAATTTTATTTTTATAACACATCATCCTTGTGTATCCAGAGTTGTGCGAATTTAATCAAATCCGAGCAATTTCACATAAATCTTGTTTCCTTTTTTATAACATCTTTTCAATTAGATGTATATCGGGATTAGCGACGCGATGCAACTCATACTCATAGAATCCTCCAGCAATCGATTTTCCGCGGTAAACTTCTAGTAGATATGTTACAGGATTAGTTTTCTATACTTTGACAATTTTAAACACCTCCGTGGTCCAATTTGTAACCTTTCTCAAAAATCATCTTGAATTTGCCCACCCGTACTGAGTCACCCACTTTGAATCGGGAGTGCGACAGCCTTTACGCTACTGTACAGCATGTTCAAGAGTTTGTCAGCAATTGTGGGAGTCATGTTGATGGTCTGCATACCAATAGTTTGATGCTTTCGGGCATTGTACTTAGACACGAGACGTAGTAGCAAGGCGAATCATTTATAAATTCCATTGTGCGTAAATTATTTCCACCTATCATTTTTCAACATACGATTGAACCGACAGATGCCTTCATTATGGAATAATGATTTATGTTGTTTGATTTATGTTTTTTCATGAGTTTTTGCACGTTTGCGTTGTAAAATTCTTTTCCCATATTGGTTTGCAAATTTTTCAGACATCTTTTATCGTCTCGAATTATCTTTGCGATCGCTATAGTCATCTCATTTCCATTCTTGATTTTCAGCGGTACGGCATGCTTACTCAACACATCGATAATAGTGAGAATGTAGTGATAACCTTATGCATATAAAGGTTAAAGCATATAAAGGCTGATTAAGAGATTTAGCAACATCGTCGGTGCTTGAAACATTATAATTTGTCCTGCCATCAATCATATATTGATGATTCAGCGCGTTTATAAAAAATTGTAGCAAATGTCAACAATAAAAGGCTGCGATTTTTTAAATCATGCGATAAACGCACTTCCGATCGAGTTATTATACATATCCCCGGATATCAATTTTATGATCCAGGTACGCATTTAGAAAAGCGATTGGCTAAAGGCAATCGAGAAATTAATTCGTTGGACGCGACGTACCGCAAACACGACATAGCTTATTCGCGGAGCAAAGATGAAATGACACGTAGCTGACAAAATAGCGCTGAGAAGGCGCGGAAACGGATTACCGCGAAAGATTCGATTCTTGGAGAGAGAGCTGCTGCTATAGCTGTTTGGGCGGCTATGAAAGCGAAAATGAAAATTGGTAAGAACATGAAAACGAAGAAGAAAAAGCCGATGAAAAAAAATATTACCGATGACAAAATGCGATGGTATCTTACCTATTCTACTGCTATTAAGAATCTTCAGCTCATTAGTCAGCGGCGCGGCAGGAGCAAAAGCTATAAACGATAATAAAGCCGCACAACCTCAGTTGAAAGAACTGAAACGTCATAAAAACGTCATGGAATTTGTCTCGCTCCATACAAGTGTGGAGTCACAACAGAAAAAAATAAAAAAGATTAAAAAAAACGTTAAACAGTTGCCAAAAATGTCGAAAGATGTAACTACCAACATACAACTGCAACTGGAAAAACGTACTCCATATTTATAGCGTATTCCATATTTTAGAGATATTTTTATGCGTACTTACCAACAGGAGGAGTATATCAAAACGAGAGCGGTACCGTAAATTTGAATAATGCTGATGATATTTGGATAATGCTGACCAAATACTCATTGGATGGTGTACATGAAGCGAGGAGATTGTGTTATTTATTTTGATAGTTTCGGCAATCTTCAACCGTCGAAGAAATTAGTGCGACATTTGGATATAACAAATCGAGTATAATCACACGCCTTATCAACGTTACGATCAAAGTAACTGTGTCTACAGTTTTTACAGACGGTTGATGATTAAGTTCAAAAGAATTGACATTGCACTTTTTCAACTCAGTATTCATTTGAACATGTCATTGATATTTATGCTCACCGGTAAGAGTATCCTCGTGGCCTGCTATTTTTCGATCATAGATTTGAGCGATGGCGATTACGAGTTCGGTTTGACGGACTTTGAAACTTACCATACGATATCTAATAAATTCATTGAATAATATGTTTTACTTTGACGAAGATGACAAAGAAATTGTCATTCCCAAAGGATCGTACGAAATACGTAACATAAACAAGTATCTAAAACATGCAATTCTACAATTTTATCCTAATGATGTTGCGAGAGAAAAAACGCTTCGCAAAGAAAATTAACAATATCCATTGACTATTCATGCCAATAACAATACAAGAGTGAGATCAATTGCGCTTATCCAGTAAATTTCACCAAACCTCACAATATTGGATCACTGTTAGGATTTTCATCGAATCGCGTGCAGGAGCTACAATAGGGGCATGAATTAGACGTTTCGATAAATATTATCAATGTAAATATCATTCGCATTAAATGCAATGTGACCACGAATGCATACTGCAACAATAAATCCGTTCACACGATATATGAATTTTCACCGAGCGTGTCATCAGGATATAAGATATCAGAAAGATTGACACAGATAATTTACCTTCCGAACATCGTACGGAGCATTACAGAGCTGACGATTCGCGTTGTGGATCAAGACGAGTTGCTCGATTTTCGCGGAGAAGAAATTCTTAGATTGCATAAAGAAGAAATCGTTAGATTGCATGTAGCATGAAGGCGACTGCAATAAAGAAATACGACAAAGATAACGTGAGATGCTTGTTCTGAACGAGCAGGCAAAACAGACAGGAGACATAATTTGTTACAGAAACGACAGCAATCAAAAATATTCGAGCGTCCAGTAGAAAAAAACTCACTGCGTCGAATATTAAATTTTTACAATCATTGGGCTTTGTTGTATGAAACATCTGGTTGCTACCTTGAATATTAGAGGCGAATTAATATTTGACGAGTCCATCGTCAAGTTCGAGTTTCATACGTACAATCCGTACGTCAACACGACATTTGGACATAGCGACGAGATAAGGATACCCATATAACAGGATTTACGTTACTATGTGAAAGCATTTTTTACGTTAAATGTAAATTGACTTCAAAAGAAAAAATGTGCAAAAGTAATCAAATCTTGGATGTAATGTGTGACGTTTCATGTTCGATGAAATTCGGTACTCAATGGTATGGAGATTAATCGCAGTAAGAATGTTAAAATAAATAGTCTTATGAAGGGTTATGCAACGTTTTATAAGAAATCGCATATAGTTTGCATAATGCTGGATTTGTCGACTCTAGTGATACCACGAAAAACCTAATGACAGACGATGGATACTTTAATTTTTGTGTACTGCTCAGCATATTGTTGGGCTTTTGCGAGGATTACAAACATGTGATAATTAATGTTCGTCAAGAATTAATTTTAATACGAGTGCACAACGATAACAATTACATATCCAGTGGGAGATCCAGCGACAGAGCCAACGCTTGAATTATTCAAAGTACAGGAGGCGAATGCCTCACGTTGAACGAAATTAATAAACTATCCATGTTGCGCGCTTTAGAGAGCGGACATCTGAGAGTCTGTTCATGGGATTTGTATGAGTACCCTCTATTGCCGAGTACAACGAAACATTCCTGGGCCATCAAAACTGCGATTCAGCTGGAAAAATCACGATACGTTATCTTTTGTCTATAGACTGATAAAAAAATATCATGACAGCACATAAAACTTACTTCGACACCTGTAAATTAACCAATGTGAAACTTTATCTAAATCTCTGAATTTTATCCGTATGATGATCTGAATCTAGAGTTTGACAAACGCAGAGCCTATTTTGTAATATATTTTGTAATGTATTTACGTTTCCGTATGTCTTATTATCAAATCCCTCGTGAAAGAAATGAACATCATTCCTTTTTGAAAGGTTTTATTCTAGTAACCATTGACTGCTCTCGATAAAACGAGTGGCACCGTGATGTACGATTAGAATCTGAGTTCAAAGAGAATGTACCCGCGAATACAACCGCTTATTGTCTTATATACACGCATGATTGAATATAGTCCAATGTCAAATGTAGTACGCAAGATTACGTAAATTATCATCAAAAAAATAGCCTCCCATTCTTTTTAATATATGAAATCAAATCCAAGATTCTTTATGATAAAGCACAGTTTCAAAAAGTCATTCACCAATGTTTGTAGATCTATAAGAATTTATCGTTGAAAAGAAATTTGTCGTGAAGGAAGTGGCGGTATTGAAAAGAAGCTATTTTCTCTCATTATATTTTTATGTGTCACCATGGAATTTCTTGACAAAGTCAGAAAAGTATTGCGCTTTCGGGCTGAGTGCTTATCACCATGGATTGCAATGGGAAGACGGGATAATCCCGTACAGCATGATGAAACGCCTGATTACAATGGCTGTAATTGTTGCAGAAGAAAATGACGATAATAAGACTCTTGTATACATTAAAGGACGTGAAAAACGCTGGCTGATATATTCGATAACAATGACTCGACAATTGAAACTCTGGATGTTGATTACGAAGATGTAAATGTTCTTTACATAATCTAGATGTGTTACTAATATTGTATGATGTGTAAAACGTGTTAAGAATTGTGCATTAGAATGTATTTAAAATATACAACAGATGATTACAACAACCAGAAAAAAGTATATCAAATTTAAGAAATAAAGTATGATATTTTTTTAAATCCATTTTAATTTTCTTCTCCTATCTCTATAATTAAGAATCTATCAATAACGATAGTTTTTCAGTAATATGTATATAGTTTAATAAGTGTTCGATAGTTACGCAATAACAGTTTAATAATAGTTCGATAATTAGGAATACTTTTGTCATTTGTATTACTAAATATATTATCAGTTGCTAAATTAAAATTATTACCAAGTCATATTATTAAAAAATCGTAAAAAAATAAGTATCTATAAATTAATAAAATTGTGAAAGAAGAAAAGAAAAGAGAGCGCAACAGGAGGAAGAGAAAACACAAATAATAAGTATAGGATGCATATATCTGTAAGTGTATATCTATAAGGATAATGCAACGGATAATGCAACGGATGGAAGAGAGAGATCTGCATCCTACAATAGATAGGAGAGAGGGGACAATAGTTTAAAGACAGAACACAACGAATGAAAGAGAGAAGGAACAAACTCCCTTCCTCCTCTAATACGAATCCCACTAACACGCTTTCCCCTCCCTCAAATTCAGCATTTGTGACTTCGTCCTCCCCACGCAACACTAGAGCCATCTATTGGTTGCTACATCCATAGGTTAGAATCAGTGTATGTATTCTACTTACGAAAATATCAAGGGTATAATAGTTTTCGAATTACATACTATCTTTAAACAATTATAATTCAAAAATTATTATAGCCTCAATGTATTTTTGTTTATTAGGATTATCGTCTCAAAATTACCTCAAGAATGTGTCCTTAAGAGGAAATTTGGTAGTTATGAGATATCCTAATGTGTGCGTCAATTGGCTATATTGACGACGATTTTTGACAAGCATTTGTTACTTTGATGACACGTGGCTACTTTGCCGACCGTCGTCAAAGTAACAGTATATATGTAATGATTATTTTGGCAACATTGTGATGTTTGACGACATAAATTGACGATTTTGACGACAAATAAAAATTGTTAAAAAGCAGATATTTTTTCATATAAGGAGTGTAATGGAATGAATTTTTGAAAATAATCGATTTTTAAAAATATTATTGTAAATATCTCAAAAATTATTTAAAACATACAAAAAATGCTTTATATAATGTTTTATATAACGTTTCATAAATTATATAATGATATATATTTTATCTACTATTAATATTTTTAATATTATAAATTAATAATAAAAAAATATAGTAAATATTTTTTTAAAATAACTATCTTTATCCATTTTTTGTCATTAATATTGTGTATTGGAATTACGTCCCTTTCTTCTTGAATTAGAAACAAGAGAAAAGAGAATATTATTTTAACTAGTTATAGACATTTAAAATATCATAAGGTAATAAAAAATTATATAAGTTTCTAAATTTTATATCATGGTACAAATTCATATCGCAATATTTCATCGATATAACAAACGTATTAATCTTTTAACATACTATCTTTAGTTAAATGTTAAATTTCTGTTTTTAGAGATCATCAAATCTTTGATTTTAGATGATCATCAAATCTTTGATTTTATTTAAATAAATGAACATCAAATATACATATATATATATATATATATATATTTATATAATTTATGAAAATGTACAAAAAATTCCTTACTCTCTAAATGTGAATCAGTGGATAATCATTGATGTTAGTGAATGAAATGTGAGATCCTTAACCTATAAATCTACTACTAATCTTATTTTAGTAGGTAATTGAGGAAAAGACGCCACACTTAGGCTTAAGCGTTTCAACATAGATTAATCTCGGTTCAACTTATTATTCATATTTTTCTAATTTCTAGAAGTAGAAACAAATTTATAACTTAAGCCTTAATAAAAATTATTAATCTATTATTAATATGCTAAATAATCATAAGAATAAGAATGGCAAATTACAATGCATTCTAGTAGTGTTACATTATGAAACTAAACTGTGTTCCAATTAATATCTTATATAGTGAAACACAGTGTAATGTTCTGTGTAATGTCCTAGCTGAAAAACAGCCAAGGAAAGCACTCTACCATGTTCCAGTATTTCCACCATGCACAAAAGATCATCTTTCTAATTCCATCATGATATTGAATGCACTATTGAATGCAGTCATTTTATCTTTCATTAAAGTTCTGTAAATAAAAAGGATAATATGATACACACGATTCAAGGATCATATAGTAGGAAACAATGTTGGCACTTCTTTGATCTTTTTCAGACGCATCTTCAGGCTATGCTAGAGACCTTATTGGCTCCGCCATTAAATCGGGAGTATCGTATCAATAGTGTAAGAACCATCGCAATAGTATTAGGAACAATCGCAATAGTATTAATAAATTTTTAGTATAATAATTATTACAAATTTGTTACAATAAATAATTAGTATTAGTATTAGTGTGTCTTTTTAATGTAATATTATTATAGATGTAAATTATATATGAATAAGTAAAGGAGAAGAAAATAATGGAGATACAATAGCCATTTTACTTTGAACGGGATTGGCTACCCAAAGTTATGGCTGCTTAGGACGCGCAAGCAAATCTGCGCGTCTGACTCGAAAACGAGGTATGATCTTACTGTATGATCCTTGTACTGTGATAATACTATCTTGCACATTATATGTAAAACATATCGTAAGTATATGTTTATTCTTTTCCTCTGCACTATGCCCACAGTGCAATAAGTTGAAACGAAATAGATATAGATATTCATCGCTTCAGATATTTGCTTCAACTTATCGCACTGTGTGCACCAGTTCAAAATAATAGTAAAAAATAATAGTAAAAAAACAATAGTAGAGAAAAAGAACAGGCCTTAGGCCTAATGTCCACGATGCTAGAACTCGGTCCGAGCCAATCAACTTGCCGGTTTTCCGTAAAATCTGCTGATTAACTACACATTTCTCGATCTGAGAACTCGGATCAAGTTTTAGCATCGTGGACATTAGTCCTTAAGGTAAATTTTCACGAGCTCTAACCAAGCGTTTTCAGTCGTTTCCAAACAACAAAAAAGATCACGTGATAAATATTGACGCATGATATTCGTCAATTTTGACCATGTGTATCTTTATATCAATTTAGAACTTAGTGTCTTTTCATGTGCAACAGCAAACGTAACATTAAAAATGTTACGTGATGCAAATTTTTCATAATTGCTTTCGCTGTATTTACAGAGAAACAATTATGAAAAAAGTATATTTTTTCGTACCTCATTCTTTGAAATATTTTTTAAATATCTGATGAAGAAATTTTCATTTTTTTTACAAATATTATAAATTTTCTCGACTACAATGGTATTTGCTACTCATTGTTCGTTTAATTGAACTTCAACGAGATGCGGCAAAATGTATTTTGCCACTGGAAATTATCTCAATGGAAACGAGACCTAAATGAGTGTTCAGAAAACGTGTGACTAGAAGTTTCAATGAGTAGCAAATCAATCAGCGAAGCAATACAGGCATTGGCAAAAATATTTTTTATGTTACTGTTCGTACTGTCTTGTTGATTGGTTTGTTAAATATGGTTTTAAGAAGTCACGAATCAATCAGAAGGCTGCATTAGCGTCTTAAGACATTACTTAAGACAGTCTTAAAATAAGGAAACGCATAGATATACATATCTTAGATATACATATAACTTCTCTCTTTCACGACGCGTAACGCGTTTAATGGAAACGCACTTTAGTTGTGTTCAGACTTGAAAGCATCAAGAAGTGAGTAAGCCTTCATCCTCATAGACACAACAGCGCTTTGATATCAAACACTGATTGGCGAAAAACGAATAATGGAGATAAATTTTACTCCCTTCATACGTATTTTTCCAATCAGCGTTTGATATCAAGTGCTATTGTCTATATGAGGATCCGGGCTTACTCACTTCTTAACGCTTTCAAGTCTGGACGCACTTTCAAGATGCGTTTCCATTAAACGTGTTACGCGTCGTGAAAGAGAGAGATTATGTATATATCTAAGGATGCGTTTCCAATGGGCACGTGTCACAGGTTACGTGTCATATCATCACGAGTAAACCAATCAAAACGTCCCATCTATGTATGTATACTAATCATAATGCTAGAATAGAATGATAGAAATAGTTTTATCTCTTTCTATTTCATTACAATTACTAGGATGGTTAAATAAACCAATGATGGTAAAAGTGGCCCTAAGGTACTATAAATGTAAATATTCGCATTTCACTGTTTTGAATTCTTTCCTAGTTTCCCCATACATTGTTCCTCACTGTGGCAGAATGGGGACAAAGCAACGAATGGAGAAACCGGAAAAGAATTCAAAATGATGCGAATACATGTTTATAATGCCTTACTTTCTCTCATTTTAATGCCCAAATATATGGGAATACAAATTAGTTCGGTTCTTTCAAAAATGCATTTATTTCAAAACAAAATGAATGAGATCAATTAAAGTATTGTCCATCGCTGCCTACTACTTTTTCCCATCTTTCAGACAATTTTCGAATTCCATCTCGAAAAAATGACTCGTCTTTGGAGGCGATCCAATTTGAAGTCAATTTTCGATTTCTGCGAAAGAAGTGAACCGACTTGCTGCATCCTTCGGAATAACCAGTAATCAGAAGGAGCAATGTCTGAAGAATATGGCGGGTACGGTAAAACATCCCATTTGAGCTCTCCCATTTCTCCTGTAATCGCCAACATCTTTATGGAACATTTTGAGAAAGAAGCTCTGAGAAAAACATTCAAAAAAATCAGAAGTTTGATTACGTTATATGTTATGTAGATGATATATTCGTGATATGGAGACACGGTACAGTCAAACTTCGTAAATTCCTTATTTTCCTCAATAATCAATATCCAAATATCCATTTCACTATAGATATAGAGAAAAACGGAAAATTCCCCTTCTTAAATGTTCTTGTCTCTAAGAAAGCTGGCGGTACCTTAGGCCATCAAATGTACAGAAAACCAACACACACAGACAGATACCTACATGCCGAATCGCACCACCCAGCACAAAAACAACATCTGCAATAAACTCACTTGTATACAGAGCCATCTCTGACAAAGAACATCTACAGACAGAACTCAACCATTTAAAACTAGTCTTACGAAAAAATGGACACAACAAAAAAGACATAATCAAAACAATTAATAAACATGCAAAGACAACGGTCTCTGACATACAATCAGACGAAAAGATCCTATCCATTCTCCCATATGTCAAAGAAACAACAGAATTGGCAGGATATTAAACAAACACAATATCCGAACTCTTTAAACCACCCAAAAAGATAGGACAAAGAAGAAAAGATCCTAAAGATCAAAGACCTCCACTCGACACCGCAGGAATATACAAAATAGTGTGTTCCTGCAGGCAAGTACATTGGAGAAACCGGGAGAATGGTTGGATAAAAGAACACTAACGTGATGTCAGACTAAAACACATCGCGTAATCAGCATTATCAGAACACAACATCGAAACATCAAATACTGTTTGATAAAATGATCGCAATAGCCAACATTACATCATACTTGCCAAGAAAGTACAGAGAAGCATAGAGATATAAAAACACCCTAATAATCTAAATAGAGATAATGGCTACATAAATATAAATAAAATATAGAAAACCATTCTTTCGGTTATTGAAGATAACCAACTGACCAATTTCCCCCTCCCCCCACCCACAATTCTCTTTTTTCCCCTTATCACTCCAACAAGTAGCGTAATATGAAAGGAATGGCCCAGAAAAACAGCTCAATATCAAGCTGCTCCTCGCCTTGATGAAGTGAACTGCAAGGTTCACGAAATGTTGGCATTCCAAGAATGGATTTGGACATGGAGAAAACCCGCGAAACGCATAATCTTTATATATAGTATTTATTATTTATTTTATTTATATTATTTATTAATTATATATATTATTTTTATTATTTATTTATATCTTTATTATTTATATTTATATTATTCATATTATTTATATTATTTATTTATATTTTATATTATACAGAAATGTATAAGATTTTCATATTTAAAATAGCAATGCAAAAATTTAGAAAAAATTAATAGAAAAATAACGACTCGTTATTTTTTTAGGTATAACATGTACTGTAACATGTTATTTTTTGAAAAATAGAAACTGTTACTCTAATTAATTACTTTTACAAAGTAATTTCCCTAATGTATGTACGTATGTATGTATATTATAGGTGTGTATAGTATGTAGTTATGTGTAGTATACGCGTGCATGCGTGCGTGTGTATGTCCCAAAAACGAGAATGGATTGAAAAGGATAAAAATGAATTCAGATTTTCAGAAATATGGATTCACGAATGTTAAAAAGAATGCTTTTCAATCCTGAATACATTTTTATTCATTTAGGAATTGTATGGAGCATATGCTTTTTAATCTAAAAATGATAACAGCTTTTTCTGCATTATTAATTCTGTTCAATTCAAAATTTTGAATAGGAATGCAGTTTTTCAATTCAATTGTATTCAATTGAATTTAATAGCATTTTCTTTTGGGATACACTGAGTGTAACCTCGCACTACACCGTGTAAGTGTAATAAACACACAGTTGCTGCATCAGTGCTGCACACAAGTGTACATACATCATGGTGTACATTACTTCATGCTATTTAATTCTGCTGCCGGTTGATTTCCATTTTCAAATTTTTAATGTCACACTGGCTCTACACTATCTCTTTGAGATCGTGTAGCAAAACCCCATTTCGTGCATAAAATTTGCGCTACACTATAACCATGGAAACAAGTTATGAATTCCCCTACTATGAGCCAAAGAAATGACGCTGTCTGAGTGTTGCATTGACGATAGTGCAGTCAAGAGAAAACGCTATAATTGATTCCAATTGAATCCAATTAAATCCATTCTCATTTATTAGGATGTGTATGTATGTATGTATGTATGTATGTATGTATGTATGTATGTATGTATGTATGTATGTATGTATGTATGTATGTATGTATGTATGTATGTATGTATGTATGTATGTACGTAATTTTTAAAGCAGTTTCTTTCTTTGTATTGTATAAAGTATATTAAAATATAACTTTATCGGTTTGTAATCTGTAGTGAACATCATTCGTTGTCACGATCTTATTATATAAATCAAATTATTATAAGTATACGATTGCTCAAATTCATTAATGTTGTTTTCTTTATCCATAATCGATTATATTTTATATTTTTAAAACGTTACGCTTATTAAGTGTACTTTTAGTTTGTTGAAAAAAATGATGAATATTGATCAAACTTGTTATCAAATTTATAGGTGTCTCTAAAAAAATTTAATAAGTTGCTTAGCAGTTTGAATTATGTTATCAAATAATACAGGAGAATATTTTTATTATGATTAGAATTTAAAAATAACTGTTTACAATGTAAATATAATTATAATAATTATAATAATAATAAATGTAATACCTTTTATATTTATCAGATATTTATTTTTAAAAACTAAATTATATTTTGCAATTTTACTTCACAGCACATTACACTTACCTACAATTTTAGGACCGTTCAATAAAATTTTCAAACCTTCACGGTTGAAAGTGCAATCTGATGTGCTAATGTAGCGCTAACTTCTGCTGAATGCAGCCATGATTCAAGCAAACGCATTGTCAATTCAACTCAATTCTTCAAATACTAATGGAATAATTCTTACACTAAGAAAAAATATGGTCAATTGTAATAATTTTTTAGCTCAATACTGTGAATTAAATAGTTGTTAAATATAAAGATATTTTTTTTATACAAGAATATTTAGTCTTCGATTAATAATCATTTTTTTAAAGAATAAATATTTATTTACTGTAAGTAATAAGTAAATGTTTAGTTGCACTCAGAGAAATCGATTTGTACGTACAATCAAAATTTATTGATATGTAACAAAAACTTTAGCTTTGTGAATAACAAAAATTTTGTTGTCTTAATCAAACAGAAATTTGTGCTAAAATATTCAAATAGCACAGCAGCACTGTAAAGTGCTAAAAAAGTGATTTTTTTCACGCTTTGTAAGCGCTGTATGCTACTTGAGTAGATTTAACCAAATATTTGGTTAATATAACCAAATGTTTATTTTATTCTTGGAAAAATTTAGTATCATCAAAGTGTGATCAGTGAACTTTCTTCTTCTTCTTCCTCTTGTGGTAAGCCTTCGGCTTATTTGTATTAATTTACATTATTGTCTGTACTAATTACTTTCTTATGATGTAGATATCTAGCATTCTTTCCAATGCTTTGGAGGTGGTCTTTGATTTTCAGGCCTTCCGTCTCGCGCTATTTTTGCTAGACGGTTCTTCTATCCTTGACATGTATCCATTCCATGCTCTTCTTCTCACTCATATCCATTCCCGTCGCAAAAAGTGTCAATGGTATTATAATTCAGATCAATAATAAAATCATTTGAACTAAATGATAAAATTATAAGGACTCAATGGAATTATCATTATCGAATGATTTTACTATTTGAAGCGTTAAATAAGAAAGTTATTCAGTAAAATATTTTATCATTGAATCCAATAGAAATATCATTCGATTAGTAATACAATATTTTGTCATTGGATTATCGTCAATAGGAATATTATTCGCATTGAAAGCTACTCATTTATACAATCCGATGATGCTTTCAATGGAATTTTACCAATGGCAATGTTTTATTACTGAAGATTTTATCTCTGACCAGTGATAAAATTTTCAATAGTAAAATATTATCCTAGATAATCAAGCGTGCGATATCCCATATCTGCACAAAATACCGCTACTATACTGCTACGAGGTGGCGGTGTACGGCGTAATTATATGGTAGCAATACAAAAAGTGTACATGATATTATAGTACAACGTATCAACACTGTACCTATACTGCATACTGTTTAGGTATATCATGGAATATAACTCGTACCGTATCAATATGGCGTATTACTATCAACAAAAGAGAAAGATTGTGGAAATCTTCATCAAAAACGATATATGATAACTGGTACTATAAAAGTATAGCGTATGATTTCCTAACCTGAAAATAGTCGTTATAACATTAAAATTAAATATTAGCTGACTGAATGTTCCGTTAAACTGGACAAATTTCTATTAGGACCATTTCTATTAGGACCATATATTGAACAGATATATTATAACTATACATCCATGATTATGTAGATACAAAATTAGTTCCCAAATTTAGGGAAAAACTTTTTTTTATCATAATTTTATGATATGTATTCTGAAATAAGATATCAATAATAATACTCATTTTAACAAACTATAAAATTAATGTACCATTGAAAACATTACTAGCCAGTGATATAATCCTCCGTGATAAAATATTATCATTGGCAAAAACTCATTCTGCTTGCTATAAAATATTATTGAAAACACCATTTATTTTCAATGAGTTTTTCAATGATACTTTTAATAGTAAAATCACCTATTTTTTCGCGATGGGTCTTACTATGCTTGAGTTTCGCACCTTTCCCTGATCTCTCTATTCACCTTATCCCTCAGTGTGAGCCCAACTATTCTCCTTAAACAATGAACTTATTTAGTAACAATACATTTTTGTAAGAATAAAATTATGTTTGGTTATGTTAACCAAGCACTTGGTTGAATCCATGATCTAAAGACATTTATCTTTATATCATGGCTGAATCTATTTTAACAAAAATTTCGTAGCTATTAGACCATATGTATAATCTAAGAGTCTGTGTAATATATTGAAAAAATAGTTTGGTAACAGCTACGAAATTTTTATTAAAATAAAAGGTGCCGAATAGAGAGATCAGGGAAAGGTGCGAAATTCAAGCATAGTAAGACCTCATATATATGTGTATAGAAATCTATATCTATCTTCATCTAATATGCATATGTTCAATGTTATATTCTGTCAACATTTTCATGTTGGATGCTTATTGGTTTCGCAGTCTTATGCTACGGTTATGCAACTTATATCATTTTGTGTGCTATAGCCCTTAAGCTCCAAACTTATATATACTGCATAAACATATGCATAAAAGAAATTATCCAATCGCATTTCTGTTGTAAAGATGTAAAATACTATTGGATAATTTCCTTAATGCATACGTTCATGCACCTATGCTAGTGTTTGTCTGGATAGATCCTTACACTGAGAAAAAAATTTGTTAAATAAAAAAATTATTTGATTCAATAAAATGCTGCAGTTGAATACGTGCAAATACGAGTAAATATCAATGTAATAACAACAAAGTATTTTGTTCAATTACTATGACAATTTTAAATTTGGTTCAACCAAATTGAGTTATTGCAGACAAAAATTTAGTTTATTTTATTTGAGAATATATTTGATTAAATAGTAACTTATTGATCTATTAAATAGCATTAATTGAGACAAGGATGTGTGCGTTAAATAAAAAATATAATAGAACAATCAAATTTATATTTAAAATAAACACATATCATTAACGCTCAACTTCTTTACAGTTGAAACTTGTATACAGTCAAATAAAATAAACATATTTTACTAAATATAATAATCGTAATGACAAAATAGATAGTAGATCGAACTTTATATTTATTTGATATGACAATATTCTTTTAATGAAGTAAGATATTGTGATTATCTCGTAATAATTTAATTTGAATAAACTATCTTTCTTGCTCGTTCGTAAATATTTATGAAGTATATTAAGTGTGAAAAGTTTGACAAAATATTTGTTTGTCTTGAAAATCATTATAGTTAATATAACATAAAAAGTCTTGTCGAAAACAAATTTATTTGATTAACCGTTATACTTTAAAAAAATAATTTTTTTTGTTATTGTTACTTCTATCCCAGTTCAATTCATTATTTACTGATTTCGCACAACCTATCTCTTCTAGTCTTATTAACTATAATTAATTATTAAAAAACGCATTGCATCGCCGCCACAATTTAAATCGTCTACGATTTTTAAAACAGTAGCCTAATAAACTTACGCTGAGCTAATCGCAGGCTTGAGATCGAGTTATTGCTAACGTTATTTCTACCTTCTACTGTAACCATTCTTAATTTCATGCTTTTGCTGACAGTTTAATATTATTAATACTTGAAGAGATTATATCTCTTCAACAAAATAATATGCTGATATTTATTCATTTAATTAGGAAATGATAATGACAAAACAATATCCTTTGTCTCGAAAGATCGTTCAATCCTGGCAGGCGTGTTTCGTCTTACTACAATCTGAGTGTATTTTATTTTTACTACTAATTTAATAACAATTTTAGTAACAATTTTCAAATTATTAATAATTATTAATAATTATTAAATAATTTGATAATTATTATCAAATCGGTTTTTAGAAATATCTTCTTCAAATTAATTTAATAATTATCAAATATTTAATTAATATTATCAAATGATTTGGTTTTATTTACTAAATCATTTAGTTGAACCAATCAAACGAGATTTTAGCTTTCTAAATATTTAGTAATTATTACTATTATTATGACGGTTAATTACTATTATTATGTTTGGTTTTACTTATTAAATATTGCCAATATGCTCAACAAATTTGGTAGATATTACCAGACTTATTTCTCACTGATATGATCAAACAAAATGATAATAAGAAAAAAATATTTAATTAATGGAAATTAACATTTTTCTTATTGTACCTTAGAATAACTAGTAGTTTATATACGATATCCAAATGTTTCGTTTTTTGTTATACATATAATAGATGAAATTATTGATTAAAAGTTGACAAGATCGAAATAGTAGTTTGATCTTGTCAATTCTCAGAAAAAGAAAGTAAAAAAGTATGATCAAAATCAATTTCAATAATAATTTATTTTAAATGTATTTGTACATTTATTATTATAAAGATTAGGGCGAGAAGCAGCTTGATACTGATAAAGTGGACTGCAAGGTTCACGAAATGTTGGCATTCCAAAAATGGATCTGAACACGGAGGAAATCCGTGAAACGCATAATCTTTATATAGAAAGCACCCATAGAAGCCTCAAGAATATTACTGCACGTTATATATTTGTTATTAAAAATATTATTGAAGTGTAAGGGGTTTGATTAGTTCAAATATCTCATTGTTGTTATTACTATGAAATGTACCCTCTATTATATAACAAAACACGTATGTGCACGCAAAAATTAATATAAGATCATTCAAGTCAAACAAGATATATGGTTAGTGCAACAATATTTTATTCAATTAAACTTAACCGTAGTCTACTTAACAAATTGTTCAATGTTAACGAAATTGATTCAATTTTATGTTGACAGGACTACTATTATTTGGAAGTTTTTCAGAAAACCAGTTAGCAGCATCGTTATATTTATTTGGATAGCTTCATGGGGCGTTTATATCAGACATATAAGTATTTTATTGTTTTAAATGCGATTTGTTTGTATGAAATTGTCTTTATTGTATGAAATAATATTTTCATAAATTATACAGGATATCTCAAAATTTTATTAGTCCAAAATTTTTTTATACAGTGCAGAATATATATTTATTTGATAAAAAATTTGTTTATCTTGAATATATACAAAATGTCCCAAATTAATCGTTAAATATTTCATGGACAGGTAGAGCGGACTAAACTGAGTCAAAAAGTCCTCTACCATTTTGCAATTTTCGCAATAGTTAACAAGATATTAATTACTAAAAATTGCCGAAAAATTGGCTTTCAATAATTTTTTATTCAAATACTACCAACTTTACAGCAAAATTGTAAGAGACAAAAATTGTTTATTTTCTTCTCATAAAATTTTAAGAATTTTTTTCAGAATTTCTTCAGAATTGTTTAATATCGTATTTTTTTATATTTTGTAAAAATAAGAAAATATAAAAAATTGATGAAAAATTAAAAAAAATTCTTAGGGTTTTATGAAAATAAATAATTTTTGTCTCTTATAATTTTGCTGTAAAGTTAATAGTATTTGAATAAAAAATTATTGAAAACCAATTTTCGGCAATTTTTAGTAATTAATATTTTGTTAATTATTGCGAAAATTGCAAAATAGTAGGACTTTTTGATTTTATTCTTCTTTAATTGAAATATATGAGGAACTTAAATATTTAATTACTTTAACCCTAGTAAGTCATTGTTATTTTTGGTTACCTTCCCGATCACACCAAGATTTGTGAAATCCTGCAACTTTGTTACGCTATATCTATGAATACATATTTTGTAGTTCAAAACGTGTGAAATTTATATCGAAGTCAGACAAAGACAGATATGAATCAAATAAATAATATTTTATTTTTAATTAATTACAATGTTTTAAAGAAGTTTTATTTAAAAAATTTGCAAAAAATGACTACTTTGGAGAAACAAAAATTCTCAAATTTTTTAATTTAATGTTCAAACAAAAACCTGTAGGATTTTTTTTGTTGACCCTTTGGACTAACAAAAAAAATATGATATGAATCGCTCAAAAAAGTATAATTATTTGAACTATCGAATGTGGACATTTTTGTAAAATCTACATATTACAAGTTTACAATTAAATAAAATTTTATTATTTGAATAATATAAATGATAGATAAAGGATTGTACATGTATAAATATTATTATAATATAATTGAGTTTATTAGGATTTAGTTTAGAGGATGGATGCAACACTCTCTCTAAAAAAATACATTCGTTCCTCCGAGCGATCTCCGAAGATAGAGATTACAAAATTTTTACTATTTATTACATTGAAATAATTCTTTTTAATTCTACATTTTCGTGTACTTATTTTTATATTATCCGAAATTCAATAAATATATATTTAATAAAAAATGAAAGAGAACCCAGATCGCTGAAAACCTATAAGTTAGTCACATGTGGATTCCAAGTACCCTTTTTAAACTTTCGTGCATTCTTATATCGAAAATAACGCAAAAAAAATGTAATATTGGATTATCTATGGACAGTTAAAGTTTTTTTTCAGCCTCAATCCGGGTATTCAAATTATATTATAAAAAAGTTACAGCAATGTAAAAAATCGCATAGAGTACGTTGAACCTATAAATAACTTGCTAAAGTTAAATATACACAAATTTTGGAAGAAATATTTTTCAGAAAAAATAACATAATTGTTTTTCGGAAAGTAAGATTATTAATATATTGGGTTAACAATTTTGGACTAATGCGTAAATAAGGTATTAATGCCAAATCAATATTTATTTAGCCATAGTAAACTATTTAACTTTCAAGATCCATTAAGTAATTCTGACTATATATGTTATTTTCAAATGACTGAATAACGACACGTCAAGCTAGAATTAATTTTACTTTGAGGATAAACTAGAGTTCAACATTATTTATAATCAAAATTATTTAGTTTGGAAAGTTAAGATGTTTATTGTGATTAAATAAATGTTGATTTGACATTGTTAATATTGTTTACGCATTACAAATCTAAAACTGTTGATCTAATATATTAATGGCCTTACTTCCCAACGAGTGAGACTCGATTGCGCACATTCAATCAGACACGCAATATTTCCAATCGAACATGGATCCAATTGGACACGAACCCGATCGGACACAGACTCCATTGGACACGGACTTGATCGGACACAGATTCGATCGGAAATAGCGTTACGTTAGAACACGGACTCGATTGCACACAGATCCGATTACGCACAGATCCAATTGCACACGGATCCAATTGTGCACTGATCCGATTGAACACCGATCCGATGACGCACGAACTCAATTGCACACAAACTCAATCAGACGCAATAATAATCGAAAAAACGGAAAAATATTAGTAGATAATGAAAAAACATAAATAAATGCTTATATATCTACGCAAAGTGGGAGGGGCGAAATAAAGGCATAATTCTACTTAGGTTTTTTTTTCGGCAATTAGCTTTTTCATGTAATATTTATCATAATACAGAAGTATTATAACATGTAACTTCTTAAAGACATTGCATAAATTTATTTGACATTGTACTCTTTGTGTATAATAAAAAAGTAACAAGTTATTTTAATTTTTATTAATATCAAGAATTTGTAATTAGCTTTTATTTCGCCCATCCCAATTGTACTGTTCTTGAGATTAGAAAATCTGTCATGTAGAGTGAAGTATATAGATTAGTACGTATTGTTGGGGCGACGTAGCCATTATGATAATATAATATAAAAACAACATAATTATGAAAACAAAATTTCATATAATAAAGGTATAATTTCATTCAAACTAATCCTCGCATTTAAAACAATAAAATATATATAGTAATAAATATTAATTAACGGGCAATGAGAGCATATATAACGCGGATTTGGAGCGCAATACATATAAAATAGAGCGCAATATTTGGAGCGCAATATAAAATATATTCACTATAATTTTACATTACTTGTTGATATAAAATTCTTGAACATTTCGGTTTACTTTAACCATCATCAGCAGATGGTTATTGCGTTCGATAAAGGATGAGCATATCCTTACTTCTTAATTGAGAAATGCTATTACTTGTCTTCGTTGAATAATCAAGAAAATAACTGAATGATACAATAATGGAACAACGATATTAATTATATTAATTTTACATAGTTCCTCAACTTTTCCTACTCATTCTCCGTTTTTGCAGAATTCGAAGCGTAACATATTATGTTATAATATACTATATACTATAATATATTATAATATATATTTTTTTCCCATTTTTCCCGTTAGATGGCATTAAAAAAACGCCACGAACTTTTTCCCACACCTAATATTACTTAAGATACTATCCATGTGGAAGTCAAATATGTAATGATCGTCAAAATTTTATTCTAAGACCTGCGTCAGAATAGAACATAAACAATTTTTAAATCAGCTATTATAATGTCAGTCTTTAAAAACAAATCGTCAAAAGCTAAAGGCGAGTATATATGTTACTATTTAAATTTTTCTAAAATGCTCACATATGAATGGTGTACTTCCGTGTCCGATGTAGATTCAAACTATTGGTTTATAATTGAATATTTAGCATTTCAGAACCTTTTATTCAAATGTCTTTCTATATCTAAAATTTTAATATTTTCCCGTTTAAAATTCATGACTGTGCTCCAACCTATGCTGGATGATAACTGATTGATAGGAAGTTTTTCTATTAATGTAATTTTTGTGTTCGTTAATTCTCGTTTTTAATAATCGATCCGTTTGCCTAACATAGGTTGCATCACAATCTCGACACTGTATTTTATACACAACATTCTTATTGAAACTTGAAGGAAGTCTATCTTTGTGAACTTTGATGTGACTCTCCAATTTATTAAGACTACGATAACAAAAATTAACATTCATGGATTATGTTTTTAAATCGAAGATAGATAAGGGACTATAAACCAACATTTCTTTGCAATCTCATCCTCCATATCATTGTTAACTTGTTGTTGTAATATTACTTTATGAATTAATGATTTCAATCTTAGATTGATCGTGTTGAAAATGAAATCCAGTGGATAATCATTCTCAAGAAAGATTCTGACTATTAGTTTTATGTTCTTCGTATTATATTTAGGATGTGACAACAAAACAGCCTTATCTAACATGCCAATAATTACGCCTTTCTTTTGCGAGTAGAAAGAATGGAAGTTGAGAAATCTACCTAAGAACGTCGATTTGTAATACCAATGGAATTCAATTATACAGTTCTTAATTAGTATTATTCGAGAAAGTTTAATTTTTCCCCTCCTACTTCTAAAGTGATCTGAATTCTTGTATACAGTGAGTTGAAAATATCAAGAGTTCTATTGATTGATTCACATGGAACTGTCATCGCAATATCATCGACGTATCTAAAGTAGAAAGATAGTTCAAAACTCTCCCAAACTCTCCAATGTTTTCTTTTCCAAATTCAAGTACTAAATCCACAATGATGGGAGAAAGCACAGAGCCCATGGAGATACCGAAATTTCTGTTTATAAATTTTATTATCAAATGTGAAAAAGCTTGAATTTAAAATCAATTGAACAGCCATTAAAAATTCTTCTTTTGGAATCTTATTGTTAATTATTTTGACGATATACTCACATTTTTCCGCTAAGCAATTGATGACAATGGCCAAATCAACAGGAATATTGATGAACAGAGAGGTCTTTTAATGAGATCAAGGCAAATTCCTCGTCAATAATTTTCTCATTTAATTTTTTTACCAACATGGAACTGTTGTCTATATTTGTAATTCTGTGGTTTGGGAATACATTTTCCGATTCTTATAAATTTCTTGTAAAAAAAAGACATTAAAGAATATAAAGGAATTATCTATGAAATAATTATTTTGAATCCTGTTTTGTTTTTGGAAGTGCATAGGCTCTTGGCAATATCCCATCATTGCGATACAATTTTTTATAAATCAAGCTAGAAATATATTCATTTTTTTCTCAATTTTTAAACTTACACCTTTTTTATGAGACTTGATGTTAAATCCTTATTCACACTTATATGTATTTTGATATTTTTTAACATATTATTAATATTAATCATACGTGGATCGTTTGATAAATTTGGTAAATTTCCATGAAATAGCGCTACAATCCATTTGATGACGCGACATCTCGAAAGATCCACTCTTCGAACTCCTTCAGGCCAAATTTCAGCCAGAAAGGACGCATAGTTCACGTTTGATAGTCATTTGAAGTAGGCTATCTCAAAGTCTGCAAAATACTCATTGACGACGACAATGACTTCCTCATTTGACGAAAATTTCTTCCCACCGAGCCAAATTTTTAAGTTTGGGAACAGAAAAAAGTCACACGGCGCCAAATCCGGAGAATAGGGTGGAATCAATTCATAGTTTTGTCCAATTCGTAGTTTTGTCATTGGAACGGTCGACTTGTGGGACGCGTTGTCTGAATGAAATGCACTTTTTTGCGCGCCAATCTCGCTTCAAATGTTTTTTATGAATTCAAAGCAATCTTTCTTTGTGTTATTTGAAGGGAGAACAAAATTGCTTCCTAATTGTAACAAACATTGAACCTTCGTTGGAATCGTTATTTGTAAGATTTTTAAACCATTTTTTACATAACCATTTTTTACATAAGTTAAAATGAATGTTATCTGTTGGAAAATTAATTGAATCAATAAAGATTTCTTCAGTGTTCATTATTTTGTGGAAAGGTCAAAGGACTATAGGAGAAATTATTCAAATTTCTCTGTGATTCTGGAGTGTCTGAATATGAATTAAAATAATGAATAGGTTTTATGTTCTTTAGTTTCATATTTTGCTTTTAAAATTTAACCACTTTATCTTTTTCAATTCTCTTATGTTCTTATTTAGAGAATCAACAAAAAAAATAATCATTTTGTTTTTTGAAAAAAGAGTTGGATATGTGAATAGGTATCCAGCAAGAAATCTGTCTCGTCAATCTAAACATCTGTGTTCTAAAGAAGTGTAATGAACCTAAATCGTTTTAAATGCATCAACATTTAATATCTTTCTTACAAACGTGTCTCTCGTTTTAGAATATTTTATATTCAAATTTGAGTGTACTAATTTTATATTATAATTACATATTCGTTTAGATATTATGGAATGTTTGAGAATGTTTGAGATCAAAAGAAGATTGCGCAATATTGCATGCCACAGAGAAAATCTGCATGAATTTTGTATTTGCATGAATTTTGTATTATCTGTCATATTTCAAACAATATTTCGTTATTCTTTGTACATGATATGGACTTCTAGAAAATTCTAGTAAGCATCGATGACATCCAAATGTTAGCATATACTTTCTCTAAAAAAAGGGAGCTCATGTCATACATAAACATACGCCTATCTAACGGCTATTCAAGTCTAACGATAGACAGCGAGAGCGCGCGAATGCGCCTCAGCTATCAACAATGTATTGCCGCCAATCGCGCTCGCGGATTTTCTTTCGCGCATGATCACAGAGCTTTTTTTCGCGAAGGAGGCCCTGAATTGCTAATCGCTCTTGGCGCCCGCGGTCACCTCAAATTTTTAAGAATTAAAATTTTAGCTTTCTCATTGGCATTTAGCGAGAAAGCTCCTTATCTTGCCAGGCTGATAAAAGGGCGAATTAGCCTTCGTCACATCTCCTTTTTTTCGTTATCTCCGCTGAGATAAATATCGCTGAAAAATTTCATGTAATTTTCGTCATGAGTTTGTTCCGTCTGAAAATTAATTAAATAAAATGAACTGAGTAAAAGAAATAAATTTGTACTGTGTATGAACCTGCAAACTGTGAGTAAACTTTTTTCGTGGCGTTACATCAGAATACTTCGTCCGCTCTCTTTATCAGAGTTTATCGCGCGCTCTCGAACATAGAACTATAGTATGTTATTATACAAATAAAATTTAAGAAATCTAATTTTGATAGTATTCTTCACAATTTTTCTATGATGTAATCCAGCATTTCATATGCTCGCGCTGTATATGCTCTCATTGTCCGCTAATTAATATTTATTAATATTTGAATTTTAGAGAGCTTTATTAAAAATAAAATTGTTTTTTTAATAAAATATATATATCTCATATATATATATGTCTCATATAAACACATTTAATCGAGACTACTCAACAAATGACGGTAATTTATTTTAAAGACTACTAAATAATAATAGTCTCGTCAACCAAATGAAATGGTTGAATCATTTCCGTTAACTAACATTGAACAGTTTGTTGAGCAGACTGCGGTTAAATTCGATTAAATAAAATTTGTTGCATTAAACAAATCTGCAAACGATTAAATGGGTTTAGTTCGTTGAAATTTTTTTTCAGTATGGCTACACTAAATGGTATAAGCTGTATAAACAAATAAGACCGTTGGACCAATGGTTGGATCATTGTATGTAAATCAATATGGCATCTTTTTGTCAAATGATTATTGGTCCAGCATGTTATGCTTATGCAGTTTACGTCATTTTGTGTATGGTAATCCTTACAGTTCGAATTTATACGCTTGCGTATATATATATATATATATATATATATATATATATATATATATA
>NW_012130070.1:491421-494569 GCF_000143395.1 Atta cephalotes | reverse complement strand
GAGATGGGAAAGATTCAGAAAGTCGACAGATGGGTGCCACATGAATTAAACGAGAGACAGATGGAGATGCGCAAAAACACATGTGAAATTTTGCTCGAACGATACAGAAGAAAGTCATTCTTGCATCGTAACTGCATCGTATCTTGCATATCGTAACTGGGGATGAAAAGTGGATTTTTTTTGAAAATCTCAAGCGCAAAAAATCATGGGTATACGCACCATCCACATCGACCGCAAGACCGAATCGCTTTGGCAAGAAGACGATGCTCTGTGTTTGGTAGGACCAGAAGAGTATGGTCTATTATGAGCTATTGAAGCCTGGCGAAACGGTTAATACCAAACGCTATCAACAACAATTGATCGATTTGAACCGTTCGTTGCTTAAAAAACGATCAGAATACCAAAAGAGGCAACACAAGGTCATTTTTCCATAACAATGCTCCATATGGCAAAACCAGTTCGGGACACGTTGGAAGCAGGGAAGTTCTACCCCATGTGGCTTACTCACCAGACTTGGCTCCTTCCGATTATCACTTGTTTGCATCGATGGGTCACGCACTTGCGCTGAGCAGCGCTTTGATTCATACGAAGATGTGAAAAAATGGCTTGATGAATGGTTCGCAGCAAAAAAGGGAAGATTTTTCCTGGCGTGATATCCACAAATTGCCCGAAAGATGGAAAAAATGTGTAACTAGCAATGGAGCATACTTTGAATAAATCTCTTTTTATCATTCTTCCGAATTTAACGTGTTTTTTTTTGGGAAAAAAATCATCATTTCATACTTGTACACCTGATATAGCGAAGTACAAGTAATGAGAATTCTATAAGTACGGAAATTGCAATGCCGTGAAAATTCTAAGTTCCCCATTGGGATTTAGCCGCTAGCTTAGTAAGATCGAAAAATTTCTAAGTATCGAAACATATCGTGTTTACCATGCTACCGGGGAAATAATCTGAAACTAATAACTGAATAAATAATATATAAGGTGAGCTGTCGGATAAGAATAAGCGAAATGAGATCTTCGCAACATCGGTTATATACTCTAAAGGTGTGACGTCTCGCGATAAGAGGGATAATTTCGAGCATAATTCTAAAATATTCTTCAGATTTTCGTTTGCCTATTACTTGTTGAATATTAACGATATTGCTATTCTATGAATACGAGGTAAATCTCCGTGTTTGACTTCGTCCTTTGATGTCCTTATAATAATTGAAATGCACCTGCAATTGTCTGCTGTAGAGTTTGCTGTTTTTATATATGCGTTTCGCATATCCGCTCGATACGAATTGCTATGAATATTCCGTGCTCAATTTCGACTTAGTTTAGTCCGCTCTACCTGCCCATGAAATATTTGGCGATTATTTCCAGACACCCTGTATAATTTTACTATTTGATTGAAAATACACAATATTATCAATTCTCATGGCATTGTTTAATCAATTCAATACTGTTATACGTCACGCGATGATTAAATAAATTAACAACTCGTGGCGTCTCTTTTCATATAGAAGAAAACTATTTTATTTTGCAAAATGATGAGAACTTGCATGCAGCCCCTTACATGTTTTAGCCATCTTAACTTAACTAACTACTGCCCCCCCAGTAACGAAAGAACTGTACTTCAATCACGCTATCTAGTGAATTTCATTATCATGTAGGACTCTCATAAGGCACTTTGTGCAAACTTAAAACCAATGCCGGCCGTCTTGGAAAACTTGGCTTTTCAAAATGTTAGATAATCCTTATTGTAACAGCCTACAACTGAAATACACAATAAATAATAATATTGCTCATAAACACAAATAAATTTATTCATAAATCATTAAGAACTGAAACAAAATATAAAATTTAGATTATTGCTCTACGGAAAGCAAACTCAACCTGCAGGCCTTTTGAAGATAAATATATATCACGTTAATTATCATTAATTTAATTAATTTTATACGCGAGCAAAGAAATGCGCCATACTCACAATTTTTTTGAATTTATTAGAATATATTTCGGATTTGTCGTTTGCAGTTTATAAAAGTTGAAATCTAACATAAACATAAGATTAAAAATTCTTTTTTTTTAGAAAAAGTGTTTGCGTGAAGTTCTGATTCCAAATCATATGTTTAAATTTCTGCGTTAACTAGCGATCGTCAGAAATAAGAGTAAATAGATTAAAACATTCATAAGGAAAATTTTACGCGTTGAATTGCAAGATGCATATAAATAGTTAAAATATATAAATAGTTAGAATATATTAAGCACGAATTATTTAAAACTTACAGACAAATAGAATAGAATTATTGCCTTTCGACATGAGCGATGCGTTTTTCTGCAAACAAGAAGTTAATTTCAGTAAATTGTGGTTTCGGAAGAGTAACCGAATTAATAAAAAAATTAATAATTTACCATTTCTTTCTTTCCATAAAAAGATTGAATATTAATTATAATTTGTTGTACTCTGAAACTTCAGATATGAAAGTTACTTTCGAAAATAAAAAACTTCAGAAATGAAAAAGATTTCTATACAAAAATTCCTAATGATCACGAACTGATACATCATATTAATGTATAATTAATCCGAATGATTTTGAAATGAACAATAATAATTTTAATAATATAAATGATATATATATATATATTAGGTGTACAACTTTGCTTCCGCCGTTTTTTTTCCGAAATTCGAGGCTTTATTGAAAAAACTGATTATACATTTATGATTCAAAGTATTGTCCATCGCTGACCACTACTTTCTCCCATCTTTCGGGTAGCGTACGAATCCCGCGTCGAAAAAACTGGTCTTTTGAGGCTATCCACGAATCGATCCAATTTTTTTACTTCTTCATAAGACCGAAAGTGCTGGTCAGGCCGTGTGCCATTGATCGAAACAAATGATAGTCAAAAAGAGCAACGTCTGGAGAATACGGCGGGTGGGGTAGGACTTCCCATTTCAACGTTTCTAAGTATGTCTTGACCACTTTCGCAACATGGGATCGAGCATTGTCATGCTGCAAAATCACTTTATCGTGCCTTTTCTATTGCGGCCGTTAGTCTTTCAATGCTCGGCTCAAACGCATCAATTGCGTTCGATATCGATTGCCTGTGATCGTTTCAGTCGGTTTTAACAGTTCATAATACACTACGCCGAGCTGGTCCT
>NW_012130070.1:490165-491401 GCF_000143395.1 Atta cephalotes | reverse complement strand
AGAGAGAGAGAGAGTGTTAGCGTAAAAGATAATATGACTGAATAGAGACTGCGGGGTAAAAAGGAGGAAATGATAACTTCTCTCTTATCGGCAGCGGAAATGTCCCTACTCAAGGAGACATGGGGGTTGTTATAGAGCGGAGAGGAATGGGCGCCTGAAGGCAAGCGCCCAGCCCTGATTGAGTAGGTAGCCTGGAACAACCCCGAGTAAGGGCGTCAAAGATAAAGAAGGAGGAAAAGCCAGACACCCGAAGGCAAGCACCCAGGTGGTTAAGAAGCTGCCCTGGAACAGTTCTAAGATGAAGGTGGGAGAAAGGGAGGGCACCTTGTAGAGAACACCCTACTCCGAGAGATTCTTTAGGCTAGATACGTGCCGGGTCGCGAATTGTCCGAGAGAGGGTTCCGCACTCGGCAGCACGACAACCGTTCTTTTCGCGATAGAACTCTAGATAAATATTAACTAGATTAGATACGATAATAATGTTATTGTTTATTGTTATATGGAAATTAAAAGGACGCAAGACCCGGAACCAGAAGAGCAGAATTGATTTATCAATAGGAATTACAAATAGAGAAAGTGCGTGTAACGCGAGAATTACAAGTATGGAAATATAAGTACAAGGAATTTACAAGTATCGAAGTTATGTAAAAATTATAAGTACAAGAAATTGTAAGTTACACGAAATTCATAAATACCAGGTGTACAAGTATGAAATGACGATTTGAGAAACAGATGGCGCACTAATGCAGTGTGAAGTACAAAAATTTAATATTATACGCCATTTTATTGTACCATCAACAAGTGTCAAACGCGCAAGTGATTTGATTGAAAAATGTTTGCATAGTATTGTGTTGCTGTGTTTAATATGATGAAATTTGTACCAAATAAGGAGCATTTGTGGACAGCATTAATTTTTTGTTTTCATTTGAAGAAAATTGCTGCGGAATCATACCGATTACTTGGAGAAGCTTATGGTGAACATGCTCCATCGCGTGAACGATGTTTCAGCGTTTCAAAATTGGAGATTTCGATGTTGCAGACAAGGAACACGGAAAACTGCCCAAAAAGTACGAAGACATGGAATTGCAAACATTGCTGGATGATTCACAAAAATAACTCGCAGAGCAATTGAGCGTTAGTCAACAAGCTGTTTCCAATCGCCTACGAGAGATGGGAAAGATTCAGAAAGTCGACAGATGGGTGCCACATGAATTAAACGAGAGACAGATGGAGATG
>NW_012130070.1:477060-484841 GCF_000143395.1 Atta cephalotes | reverse complement strand
CGTGCCAATTCTTCTTGATTTTGACACGAGTCTTGCTCAAGTAATACCTCCAATTCTGCATCTTCGAAAACCTTCTCTCTTCCACCGCTATGCCGGTCTTCGACGTCAAAATCACCGTTCTTGAAGCGTTGAAACCACTCACGACACGTTCTTTCACTAATAGCGGTCTCACCATAAGTATTTAGAGAACATTCGATGAGCCTCAGCCGCAGATTTCTTCATATTGAAGCAAAAAATTAAAACCTCCCGCAAATGACGAGAATTTGGCTCGTAAACTGACATTTTCAATCGAGAATAACTTTATGATGCAGACACAAATCGACTAATGTTTCTATGGGATTATGTTGACAGATGCCTAAGTTTATTGTATGACGTCTATGATCTATTTATTTCGACCACCACTTATCGCTAAAGCCATCTATAGGAAAACGGCGGAAGCAAAGTTGTACACCTAATACAATATATATATCATTTATATATATATATATATATAAATGATTAATAAATCTTAGCGACACAGTTATTCCGGACAAAGCAAAGATGATATTACAATTAGGTTAGCATTTTAATTTATCTAACACGATTAATAAGGAAAGAATCAGTTGAATTTATCATAGCTATTGAAAGCAATTTGTTCAAAATAGACGACGAAATTTGTAAATACCTGCCTGCAGGTTGAGTTAGGAACGATTCAATATCATTAATAAAATCTATAAATCACAATAATGTTAACGCAACTGAATACAATATGTTAAAAAGATATAAAGGAAATCAAAAATTTTATTTTTGAACATTCAAATATTTTGATTACTAATGCAGACAAAGGTAGTACAACTGTGATCATAGAGCTTGAAGATTATAAAAATAAAATGTATAACATTCTATTGGATCAGGACATACTTACATAACTGTGAATAAAAATTCCATTGACAAAATAACAACAGAAATTCGTACATTATTAGCAAGATAGAAGAACAAAAAATATATATAGATTAATACGTATATAATGTTACGTTTGGTAGACTCCACGATTTCGTTTCGCGTTCAATAAACTAAGGGACGAACAAATAATACACGAATCCGAAGAAAATTTCCAGCCAAAAAATTATGTTTATTTAGAATCGAGCGATCCGCAATAAAGAAAACTTTTATAGCATCAACGCATTGGAAATCAAGCGTTGAATCTCTTTTCGTGCGTCATGGAAAAGAAAATCGTCAAATAAATTTTAGCATATCGTGTCAGTACCAAGGTGTTAAACCAGGTCATAAAACGATTTTCGTGATAATAAAAGTGACAGCACGGACACGATTCTCGAAAGAAGCACAAACACGATACTCAAAAAAATGTTTAATTATCTCAGGCTGATATTAGTGGTACCACACGTAGGTTTAGATAGAGTCATAAAATATTTGATGACACCTTCTGATATTGGGAAAAATCCATACAAATTGCGACGATTATTTAAATCCAGGGATAAAACGTGAATTTTTAACAATGATATGTGAATTTGTAACAATGATAATAAGAAAAGAAACTGGTAATTCACAATATACCATATTCTCTCCCCGTTACAAAAATCATTAATAAGAAAGAAGAAAATCGAAACTTACAGCGCGGGCAGAGCTAACTTAAGGGCACTTTCCAATAACTAGTTAAAATTGTTATCATTCCAAATGATAGGAAAAATCCTATGAATTTGATTCTTCGATTTCCCAACCAGACACATCTATCAAAGCACTACCAAAAACACTGCCTATTTAAACCGCGACATCGCGAGACACGAGGTAGAAAAAAAAATCAGTTCTGTATAACTTTGTATAGCTCTATATAGTTACACTTTTGAAAGTTATTAACATCAGTGCAACTCTGAAGCGACTGTTTCACCGCTGCCTTTCGCTCCAAGCGACCAGAAATCTGACCAGATCTTGAGGCTCTAAGGGTCAAGGAATCCCGAAGGAACACTTGCAGAAAACAGTAAGTCCTTCCTTTCAATTAATTGTTTTGGGAATCTATTGTAATTAAATCATTCTTTAGCGAAAAATATTAATTCTCCTTTCAATCTCTACATTCTTAATCTTTCACTTCCTGCCACTTGGAAGTAATCTGCTTAATCCGCGAACTTCACTCTTTTATTATTTGCTTTGTTTAACGCAGAGCCTGATACAAAACAATTTTTTTTATTTAAAAATCATAATGAATTATCGGCCATCTCATACACGCCTTTCCCGCGTGGCTCAACACCTTCGAGCTTAATGCCTCCGTTGATTCCTAGATGAAGCCTATCAAGCATATTTGACTAGCTTAAATAATATCTCTAATAACAACAATAATGATAATAGTAATCTTAATAATCTAGCTAATAATAGTAGTAGTAATAACAATAACAATAATGATAATGTTGATAACGATAATGATCTAGTTAGTAATAATAACAATAATAATCCAGTCGAAAGCTCCTCTCCTTCCCGCTCTACTACCCTAAGAATCAATTTCTTTTCTATTAATCGAATTTTTCCCGATCCCCTTCTTTTCATCCCTTTTCTCCCGTCGACTCAACTTCAAGCGTGAGTTCATAGATGAAATTCCCCTTTTTCATCCTCGTTGTTATTTTCATCATACAATCAATATAATCTACTATATCATAATCCACCCCTCTTAGGCGTGAATTTAGAAGTAATACCTTGTGGCATGTTACTTAATATTCGTGTTTTAACCATAACCTGATCACTTTTTTTATAAATACAGGAGCTATCTCCTGTTCGTATCCGCATATACTATATGTCTGTCTTGTTCTTGTTACTATACGATTCTTTCAGTTACTTTTTTTATGTCAGCTATCTTAAATAAATAAGGAGAGACAGAATTTTCGCCGATCTCACTAAACTCGTTGAACTTCTCCTGGATTACGCATCTCTCTTGCGAACATGAGGAAAGCCGGAATGTTTCCGGTTGCTTGGTGGAGTTCATGGCATACTTGATTGAAGTTAGATTATTAGCCCATTCAGTATAAACATTTCGTACTAAGATCAATAGTTGAACCTTCATATAACTGTTTTATAGGATTCACTTCCGGATGATAGAGCGGGGTTAGAGATTGGTTGAATCTTGGAACAATACGATATTTATTGCATTACACCTCCTACGAATTGTGATCCATTAGCAGATATTATGCGACGTGGGATCCCATATCTAACTTCGTCAATTAATATTCTTGTACAAACTTCTATGGTGGCACGTTTCAAAGGAAATAACTCAATCCATTTTGTGACGACATCTTCCACGACGAATTTCATTGATATCTCTTGGTCATAACTAACAGTCCAAATAAGTCCATCGCTAATACTTCGAATCTTCGTGTTGCCGCTGGGGTTCTCAGCAATCCGACGGGCTTCGTGTTGGATTTGTATTTTCTCTCACATTCGATACACCTTTTGATGTGTTCGCCTATTGTCCTGTACATTCCGGGTATTATAAATAATATTTGCTGGAAATCCGTTTTATCTACATCATAATGTCCAACAGTAACCGAATCATGATTTTCATATAAGATGCGTTTAATAGCGCACTTCGGTACAACCCTTTGAGTTTTCTCGGCGTCTTCGGTAAGTGCGTATATCCGGTATATATGCCATTCGACATTGTATATCCTCGAGAGGTCCAATTTACAAGGTCCAGGTCGTCTTTTGATTCAAACGCATCTAATCTTTTTGACTTCCAAATGCGACAGCTGTTCTTCTCTTAGTTTAGCAGCTCTGTCCGAAGGTAAGTCGATAACGATCATGCACTCCACAGTCGTGTTATCGTCTGTGTTATCATCTGTGCACGGTGATCTTGATAACGTGTCTATGACAATGTTCATTTTTTTCTAATAAGTACGCAATCTAGAGATCATACTCCTGAAGACTCAGTGCTCATAGTTGCCCAGATGGTGATTTTAGATTCATTAACTACTTTAACCACTGGTAGTTTGTACTTATCATAATTCGGACCGGCCATCGATGCCGCTGAATTTCGTAACAGACCATGGCAAAGACTTCGCGTTCCGTTGTGGAATAGTTGCGCTCTGCTGCGGTTAATAGGCGATTAGCTATTAGCATTTCGTTGGTTCCTTCTCCTTGAGCGAGGATTGTTCCAATTGCATAATTGCCAGCAATTATGCAATTGGAACAATCTGTTCGTATGGTGAACAGTAACTGATCGTCTGTTTGTCTGAACACAGAAGATTGAATAAGCGCTTATTCAATCTTGCAAAAGCATTTTCTTGACCTTGCGTCCATGTCCATGAATTAGAAATCTTTCTTGGTTAATATCGTCAATGGTCTGACGATCTCTGCAAGATTCGGGATAAACCTCTGAAACCATGAAGCAGTTTACAGGACATAAGTAAATGCTTTATATTCTTCGCTAGGGGAAAATTCAAGATAGCCTTTACCTTATCATCATCTGGTCATCCCTTCAGTAGTAATTATGTCTCTTAGGAATTTTACTTGTGGGCAACATTTGGGGAATAACATTTTTGTCGTTTCGCAGTTTAAATTCATGAGTGAAGACTTTTCTTAAATCTTTCAGATGTTCTTCAGCTTCAGCTTCCGATGAAGCTGATTGAGATGAATTATATCGTCCAAATACGCCAGTACCGTGATCTCTTCCAGATCTCTTCTAAATTGGTCTAGCAATCATTGAAAAATAGCACCTGATTTTTAAGACCGAAAGGCATTCATTTGATGAAAAGTAAATGGCAGCAAATGGAGTTGTGAACGCTGTTTTATCTCGAGCCGTGAGCTTCATATTCACTTGTCAATATCCTGAATAGATATCGATTGACATATAAAATGTTCTCTTCGTGAGATGTAGCAATCGATCCTGGGCATCGGATAAAAATCCGTCTTCGTTATACCATAGCATTCAAGCGACGATAGTCAATATAGACTTGTATTGTGCTATCCTTTTTAGGTGCAAGTATTATTGGAGCAGCCAATAGGGATTCACATTTCTGAAAAATATCATTCTAGTATAGCATTAAATTCTTTCTCCAGCATTTCCTTTTTCTGTCGTGACATTTTTGTAGGGAAGTGTCGCTACTGATGCGTTATTGCCAGTATCAATAGCATGCTCGGCATATGGTGTGTGCTCTCCCCCTGGTGCAAAGATGTCATTGTCTGCCAATGTTGCGTCGAGTTCCTTGCGTTCTGGAAATAAGATGCTTCGTCATCACTTAAAGCGTTAATATAATTTAACAGTGTACAGTTATGATTTGGTTAAAACTCACTTATTGGATATTTTTTAAATATCATGGACATCACATATAATGGAGCTACGGTTAAAAATATGTATAAATTTTTTGTTCAACATTAAAGAAATCATAATTTGGATATGTCCAAAATTATAGATTGCACCGATAATGCAAATATGACGCTTGATAAAAATGAATCTTTCATAACATATTTATTAAAATAATAAAAGATGATCCGAATGTATTTGTATAAGGATGCATATTTCATTCGGCTCATTTGATAAAGCTAACTGCAGATGTTAAAAAATGTCGAAGAACTTATGCATTCTATTTATTCTTTTTCTCGAAATCCGAAAAAAAATAATAAATTTTAGAAAACATTCAAATATATTGTCGGTAAAAATTTATTGTCGGTATGATAGTACTTTGTATAGTTTCGATCTGTTAGTCGCGGCAGATATAGTCGCGGGCATGTAGTTTTTTGGCATTTTAGTTTTTTCTTCTTGCAATGCTTTCACATTCTTCTTATATCACGTTTTTTCTTCTTGCGCGTTCGTTGTAATAATATTTCAAAATAAACGTTGTCTTTCTTTTGCATACAAATGAAGTAGAAAGTTATATCTTGTTCTTTAAAATTCTATTAGGAATTTTTTATGGACATCGGACTGAAGTAGATAAAGCATGGAAAAAACATACAAGAAGTTTTCAGAAATGATATAACAGAATCAAGTTAACCTTCGTAAGAATGGCACAGGAAAACCTGAAATTCAACATTCCCCTGTTAAACGGAAATTACATATTTTGGAGACCAAGATACAAACGATACAAATGACTTATGGGAAGTTATAGGTAAATCACAGCCTGCAGAGGTTAGAGAAGATTGAATAAAACGTAACAACAAGGCTTTAGTAATGTTGTATGGGCTTTTGTAATGTTAAATGTAGAGGATAACCAACTGATACATTTCGCGCATAATTTGACGTGTGGCAGGTTTTGTCAAAGAAGTATGAGTCAACATTCGACAGCAGATTATATTTGTGAAGAAAACTATACGGTATTTATTATCGCAGTGGACCGATGAACACATCGACTCAATCATGGAAGTTGTAGGTCTATTAAGAGGATCAGGAAAACCTCTCGAGGACGAGGAAGTCGTCGCACTAGTTACTAGTGAGTCTCCCAGAGTCCTATGCCGGACTCGTTATAGCGCTCGAAAGTAGAGACGAGCCAGATAACAATAGAGTATGTTACCGGAAAGATGCTAGACAAATCAAAGGCAAATCGAAAGTGGTGAATCAAGCAAGAAAAATACTGAAATGGCGCTTTAGATTGCAATTGCGATTCCTAATAAAAATAACAACAGTAATATTAATACTAAAGGCGAATATAATATTATATAAAGGCGATCATAATATTAATACTAAAGGAAAAAGAAATAACAAGAAAACGCTGACATATTTTTTTATAATAATAAGTCGAGCCATATCAAGGCTGATTGTTTCTCATTTAAGAAATTACAGCAGAAAAATACAAGCGTAGAACAGAATAAATCTTCGGCAACTGTAAAAGTCGGTACTTCAAATCATATTACCTTTAAAATATATGAGAAGACTTAAATATCTAATATAGGAACATACGTTGACTCTGTGTCATATGACGAACGAGAAATCTTTTTTCTCAATGTTATAGGAAAATGACACTACAGTATCCCTTGCGAATGATTCTTCAATAAGAACTATTGGAATTGGAAACAGCTAAATCTAGTTTGCCAAATCTCTAATAATCGTTTTCAGGCAATAGAACTCAAAAATGTTCTATATTCCACAATTGGACGGTGGATTAATTTCGATGAAAAAAATAACCGAACAAGGATATCACGTGACGTTCAAAGAAAACACATATCATATTTATCAAGGACGTTGAACAATTGCAAGAGGCGATTTTGAAATCTATTCTATTAGAAATATTCAAGTTGAAGACAACTGAAGCGGAAGCATGGACTAGAATTGCAAATGTAACAACCTGCATTCATGATATCGTCGTTTTGGACACAGAAATGTAAAAGCAATAAAACGTTTAATAAGCGAACATTTAGCAACAGGAGTTGTAGCCGAATATTCAGACGACATTATCTGTGAACACATTAAAGGAAAATTGACACAAATAAAATTTCCAAAAAGCAAAAGAAGAGAGAAAGAGCTGATGAGGCTGATCATTCAGATTTATGTGGTCCGAAGCAGACCCCTATTCCGAGTAACAATCAAGCTATTTTTTGATCTCTGATAGATGATTATTCACGTTTCACTGTAGTTCGTTTACTAAAATCAAAGTATTCAGAAATAACTAGAAGAAATGGAAAGAGATCTACAAAAATTTCTACACCAAGGACTTAGGTGATGCTCACCTTACCTCGGCATTCAGATGGAATGTATGAAAGATGGATCATTTTCACTTATTAGGTGTACAACTTTGCTTCCGCCGTTTTTTTTCCGAAATTCGAGGCTTTATTGTAAAAAACTGGTTATACATTTATGATTATGTCCATCG
>NW_012130070.1:469805-473505 GCF_000143395.1 Atta cephalotes | reverse complement strand
TATATATATATATATATATATATATATATACTACTATATATATATATATATATACATATATATATATATATATATATATACCATATATATATATATATATATATCACGTTCCAGAACATTTCGAAGATGCGTATAATGAGACTTATCACTATGGTGCAATTTAGCATACCAAATTATTACAAATACTTATTCGGGCGGGTTTCCACAAGAAACAAAGAAAATTGCCAAAAAACATGTTTCAATGGTTTCCGAATGACGCTATCCGTAAATTCTCGTGATCGTCGAATCGTCTTTCAATGCACGATAGGTGTAATTCTTTACCTCGGCGATCAAAGAATAAAATCAGGCGGCTCGGGCCTCAAAGTTATACAATGATTCTACTTCATAGAATCAGGATCTCAACGATATACTACTTTCGTTTCACTTCGTAAAGTAAGACGATTCGGGCCTTCGTTTTTCTTACGAATATGTGCTTATATACTAATGGCGGATCTTGATTGGGGAAAGAAGAAGCTATCACAGCGCCACTCAGTGGACCGGGCAGCGCACACGCTCTGCACCGCCAACCGCATGTGCCGATAAATGCATACACGCGGGAAGTTTAAATAGTACAGTTCGTAACATTTCGCCCGCCTTCGTTAATTAAAGTTAACGAATCATATTACCAATTATCAGTGTTAACGGGAAGAGCACAAAATTTAACTATAGGTCTCTTTAGAATTGAAGTGTGAATTTTGATGGTGACTACTCGGATCAACGCGCCTGGATGAGTTTCAACAACTCCTTCTAATGGCTATTTTACTAGAGGATACCTTTTGTCTGTTACCAGCATCACGGAACCTAAACCGATCAACTCAATCCTTCCATTTAGATATAGTGTGATAATGCTGTAAATTCCTTAGACCATCTGGTCAAGAAACAATCTATCATATGCCTTATTAACTGCCATCTCGAAAGACGCGAAGTTTCCAAGGATGGTTCCGATATAACGGTGAGTGCACAGTCCATGAGGAAGTTCTAACTCCGTTAGAACATTCAGATCTTCTGGATCGTCACTGCAAGGAATCAGAAGTTTGGAATTAAGAATAGCTTCTATTTGGAGATTAAGAATGGATTAAAAATGGTATTCATAAGTCTCTTCATAAGTCAATAATGTCTCTCCGACGATTTTTAAATGTGATACTTCACCGATTTCACTCCTGCCTCTCATTTTCCATCGAAATATAGTGCCGACGGAGGATTCAAGTTTTTAATGAAAAATAGAATTCTGTTTTCCAGAAGCGCTTCGCAACTTGCAACTCAATAGTAATTATTGGGTGAAGTAAGGAAGAATTAGGAATCCTTTGAAGACGTTTGATTAATCGTTAGTAAATGGCTGATTCTAAGTAATCGATTCAGAATAAAGTACTTTAGTAGTAAATCCCAATACTCGACAATACGGACTCCAGTTTTCGCCACTCAAGCCTCTCCTCGGGCGCCTCCTCGACAAATGCAGGAACCAGCTCTCGAACTGCCAAATTGGCAGGACTCTCTCGGCCGGCATGAAACCCTACTGAGCCCGCGGCAATGACTCCTGCACAAAACAGACTCTGCTATGAACAAGTCTTTCTAATGGGACGGACGATCAGCGATCCAAGTAATGGTGAAGTCCGTTCACAACAAACTAGAATGCTGCTCCGTTCCAGAATCTGTACCAAATGTGCCAATCTGGAGGAGAGCCACTCCAAGCATGGTACAGTCACTCACCCCAACGATGGAACCTTGGTTCTTGAACAAACTAATTGAGTATAAATGACATCACTGGATATCGAATGACTATAGACCGCAGCATAAGAGATACATTCCATGCAACAAATTCATGTATCTCAAAGGATTAATCAGATTTCAAATCTAACCGTCGTAGAAAGGTGAGTGTAGACAAATTCTATAAATATTGAACAAACAAAATTCATTTATTTGCAGTAGAAGGAGAAAGAAGATTGTCTCATTCTAATCGCAAAGTCCAAATTTCTTGCATTATCTTAGTTCCTACGATAACAGGTGAGAAAAATCCGAATGGATCATATAACTTGGCTATAGTAGACAAAACGATTCGCTTAGCAACATTCTCAGTTGGCATGATATAAAAGATGAATTAAAAGGTATATGTGTTAGAATGTCAAGATAAATCGAGGGAGTGGACAATGAGGTTCTCTTCAATTAGTACAGAAGAACGAGATGTCTTGTCTCTCTCTCGGGAAGTGAATTTAGTGCTTCAGAATCGTTAGTGATCCATTTTTGCAGTCGAAATCCGCCCGCCATACAAAGTTGATTTACTTGCTGTACGGTAACTCTTGCTTGCTCTATGGAATCTGCTTCTTCAACAGATCATCCACGTATCTGCCATAGGTAAGTATTGGGATTGCTAACAGAAATGTCTTTCCCTCATCCTTTATTAATTGATCAACAGGCACGAGAAACTAGAAAAAGAGCTCAAATTAGCCATAGGTAACTGTCGTGAATTCGTAATTTTAAAGAATTCGCTTCATCTTTACACAAAATACATTGATGCTTCCAGTCATCAGGATGTATCTTAATTTGTCGATACATTTTTTTCTATATCAGAAGAAAAAACATAACGAAACTATTGGAACCATATTAAGACATTGACTCGGTTTGCAATTTAGGACCGACGTGCAAAAGATCGTTCAACCGTTAATGTTGAAGTAGTCTAAAACACCTTAAACACCACGCATAGTTTCATGGTTAGACTAGTTTCTCTCATTACTCCATACTGAGGTAGGTAGTAAACATGAGACAGTTCAGGAACAGAGTCAAGCACTAATTGCATGTGATACAATGTTGCGTATTTAACGATGAAGTCAGAATATTTTTGCGTAAGCAAAGTCCGATTCGAATCGTTTTGTGAATAAGGTGAGTGACCTTTCTTTTAAAATCAGGTTGCTAACGGATTGCTTGAATGATAGCTTGATCACATATCGATCATATGGTAAATGATACTCTTGAATGATAATTCAAAAGTGATCTTCACATTGTTGTTCATCCAGAATTAAAGAATGATCGCACGAAGACGGTACTTCCTTTAGTTCCCAAAATTTGTGTAATATGGAATACAAATTCTCTCCTGTAGTCATATGACAACTTTGAGCGTTGTCAAGAGTCATCTGGTGGCACGTTGGACCGGAGATAATCCATCCAAATTTGGTGAATTGAGCTATCGGAGAATTCTGTTACTAATCCTTCAACAATAATAGATCCATAAACGTCCGCTCCCAAGACAAGGTCAATCGCACCAGTACTCGAAAATTGTGAATCAGTCAATTATAATCCTTCCAAATACGGCCACAATTTCTTATTTACATGTCCACATGGAATGAACGACGTAAGATTCATCAATATATGAGCAGTGACGATACACGTGAATTCTGATTGAAAATGCGGGCTGAGTCCAAAGCTGCCCCTTGTTCTATTAGCGCCTATTATCTATTCCAACTAGAGATTGTCGAATGCTTTTGAGTCATTTTCAAGCGTTGGATCCTCTTGGAGATTAGTGAAATTTTCTTGATCGATTAAGGCTCTTATTATAGTGATGTTGCCATTAGGGAACGTCACTCGAACTTGAGCAGTAGCTAATTAGCAGTAGTAATATTTGAAACAGAGGGAATGTAGAAACCGTGACGGAATGCATGACCTGTTCTTC
>NW_012130070.1:449470-469178 GCF_000143395.1 Atta cephalotes | reverse complement strand
CTGAAACAATCATAGGCGATCGGTATCGAACGCAATTGATGCACTTGGGCCGAGCATTGAAAGACAAACGGCCGCAATACAACGAGAGACACGNTAAAGTGATTTTGCAGCATGACAATGCTGACCCCATGTTGCGAAAGTGGTCAAGACACTTGGAAACGTTGAAATGGGAAGTCCTACCCCACCCGCCGTATTCTCCAGGTGTTGCTCCCTCTGTCTATCACTTGTTTCAATCAATGGCACACGGCCTGACTGACCAGCACTTCCGGTCTTATGAAGAAGTAAAAAATTGGATCGATTCGTGGATAGCCTCAAAAGATGACCAGTTTTTTTCGACGCGGGATTCGTACGCTACCCGAAAGATGGGAGAAAGTAGTGGCCAGCGACAATACTTTGAATCATAAATGTATAACCAGCTTTTTACAATAAAGCCTCGAATTTCGGAAAAAAAACGGCGGAAGCAAAGTTGTACACCTAATATAAGAAAAATCATCTCACGTACCAACAGGTCTTCGAAGATTTTCTAAAGATCGATGTATCTGCATGATACTTGTATACAATCGCAATTCTGTAACGGACTCCCTTGTCATGCGTTTAAGAGCAAGTAAAGAAAAGTTGCGTTTATCAATTATCTCTTACTTTCGTCAGAAAGGAATCAGAGCCGCACGCTTTGAGAAAGTTATGATCAGTAAGTGCCATATTCTTCAATAAATATGCAGCCGGACCAATCAAACTAGTTTTTAAATATTGCAGTTTCTCAACAGAAGAAAGAGAAGGATTGATGATTATCAGAGAGGTAAACAGGTTCTTAAAAGAGATCCAATCGAAGTCCCATTGAATTTTGGTAGGTCAATACGAGATAATCTCGTTTGATGATAACGTGGCGATCCAGTAGAAATATTAAGATGAGCGGAAGACGATTCAAGTGAAGCTCCGCGATCTGTATCGAGCAGCAAAATTATACGTTCCGAGATCTCTAAATAAAGTTCGCATGTAGTGGCAAATAAACTCTCTGTAAAATAAGAATAGTTAAGAACTTGCAACTTATCGTCAGAACTAAGATTTCTTATTGCTACTCCAATTGCGTTTACAATGGAGAATCTCTCCCAATCTTCCTTGCGATGAATCGTGCTTGTATTCTTTGCGAATTCAAATAACTTAACTCGATCTTATACTGTCATATGCATTGGTAATCAGGTTATTAAATGCGAGTTGCTGTTCTAACCTCTACATGTGCAAGTCTCATCCTGCCAAAGCTAACATATCCGGCTCGAAGGATCAAATGTTCGATTATTAAAGAAATTGAAATTAGCAACGGCAGGATTCAACACAATGTGTAACTGTTAAGATTCTTTAATTGGATAATACAGGTTGATAATACAAGAACCAGATCTAATATGCGTAAATTCTATAAATTAGAATATGATGTAAGAATTATCTATAAGAATTATCTCTATTATGAATATAAAATTATCGTAATGAATAGGAATTGTTATTCATATGAAATTAAAGGAAACATAATCCAATGAGCTGAATCAAATAAATCAAGATTTATGAAGAAGCTAAGAATAATTAATAAAAATTTAATAATCAAGTTAATAGTTTGATAAATAAATTAGATCTGATAAAGATTATAGAAGAGATAGTTAAAATAACATATGAAACAGAAAGAATCAGTGCAAACATATAAATGAGATATATATGGTATATATCATGTCATTCTAGAACATTTCGGAGATGCGTACAGTGAGACTTACCGCTATAGTGCAATTTAGCGTACCAAATTATTACAAATACTTATTTCGAGTTCCACGAGAAACAAAAGAAATTGCCGGAAGGCAATTTCAATGGCTTCCAAATGATGCTATCCGTAAATCGATTGTCCTTCAACACGATAGGCATAATTCTTTACCTCGGCCATTATGAATCAGGCAGTTAGGACCTTAACTTTGCGACACCCTTACTTCAGAGAATTAGACAGCTCGGACCTTAGCGATATAACGCTTTTAGTTCGAACAATCAGCGTCTCGGGCCTTAACGATATGTAACTTTCGTTTTACTTTGTAACATCAAGCGGCTCGGGGCTCAGCGATATGCTACTTTCGTTCACTTCGTAAAATAAAACGGCTCGAGCTTTCATTCTTATTCATTCTTATGAGCACGCGGTGCTTATACACTAATGATGGATCTTTCCTTGATGGGGAAAGATGACACGCAAGGAAGAAGCTGTCACAGCGCCACTCAGCGGGCCGGGCAGCGCTACACTCTGCATAGCGTTACCGCCAACCGCATGTGCCGAGTGCATACACGCGGGTAGTTTAAATAGTACAGTTCGTAACAAATGTTAAACACTCTTTTAGAAACTGTAATAGCAAAAAGATCTGTTTTTTCGTCCATTTTTTGAATCTCGAATTTCGAACTTTTTTTTGTACCAAATAGTATTGTACTATGATGTAACATTAATTCTAAAGAAATTTTAAGATGAGCATAAGCACGATTCCGGAGATATGAAGAGATGAAAGTGATTGTTTCTACCCATAAAAATACACGAAACTCTTCAAGTGTCCATATCAAGGAATAAAATATATATTTAACGAAGTGAAACATATCGTTTCTCATGGATATTTTTACGCCGGATTCAAATGATCTTAGTTACGAAAACTAAGGTAGACAAACTAGGATGAAAATTCTCCGAGATATATGAAGTGACACTTGATGCCGTCTCTCACAGATTGGGGTTTTAATGTGAGTCCCCTTGCCTCCCATAGATTGGGGTGTTTTTGTAATGTGAATTCCCTTGCCTCTCACTATGCAGGGTTGTTTTGTGAATTATAATAGATACATTGCATATTTCAGGATTGCGGGATATTTTTATCCCATGATATTGAGCAAATCCAAGAAACTACACAATTGTTATATGACTGCAATAATCCGAGTCCGAGCACTTTTACAAGTACAATAATATTCACGAATAGAATCCCGTTTTTGCTTTATCTGTCAAAACAAAAATATACTTACCACCTCGATAACGAGATTTTATTCACCTTAATCAATGTATATTTTTCAACGGAGACGCCATATTTCTTTCATAGTTCAAAGCTGTTGACGGTTGTTTCGACCTTGAACTTCTGCACTAAAAATGATCCATTCGACAAAATATACCCTCAATATTATCAATGAACTTCAGCCACACATTCTTCCTTATTCAATACACCCTGACTGAAAATCATTACTTTCACCTCCTTATATTCCCGGAATCGTGCCTATGCTTATCTTGAAATTTTGCTGAAATTAATGTTTCATCTACAATAATAATATTATTTGTTATAAAAAAAGTTTGAAATTCGAAGTTCAAAAAATAGGCGAAATTTGCCATTTCTTTGTGTTAAATTGCTGCCTTAGCACTTTCATTACTCCATTCCAACGCAAAAATTGAAAAGGTTTTTAATGTATACTGACATTAAGACAAAGAAATAGACTAAATATTATGTGCAATTTTAAGAATAAAATTGGATTTAAAGATACTCAACGAATGCCATGATTATTATTATTAGTTATCCTATAACTAATAATAATAATCATTATGATTTCGCAAAAACTTATATTTATATCAAAAGATTGATTGTGAATGAGTGCATTCAAATGTGCAATCACTGAATGGCTAAATAGCGATTGAAGATGATTATCTTTGAATCCAATCTTCAACTTGCTATTTAATCACTCAGCATATCTGGATACATTTGATTTTCAGTGCACTCAACTGTTGAATGAGCGCTCGCTGTTATTCTTTTAGATCATCCAATCAGCATTTTAGATCTGGAAGAATACATCAATGGCAATAAGTACTCACTCAATTATTAAATCTGCTGAACGCAATCATCATTATATTGTTAACTGTATTTTTGTGATTTATTAAATATAAAAAATTTCAAATGGTTCGGTTAATATTTATTTTAAGGTCAATATTCATAATCGATCCTTATTTCAAGATCGTCTTAATAGATCGACCTAAGATATTAATAAGGTTCTCTGGTAGATAATATCTTAAAATGAAACTTAAGACGATGTTAAATATAAGAATCGACTATACTAAAAATATGTTGTATAATTTTATTTTAAATATCATATAGTGAAATCGTGCTCGCGAGCTACAACTTCATCGTGTCCTCTGTGACTTTTTACTGCTTAAAGGAATTTTCGTACGAGATAAGTATAGGATCTCGACAAACAGATTCTCACAATTATTCGAGCTTTTCACTAAATAATTTTGGCGTCAGGCACGAGAGAACGTGCCACTCTTTCAATAATTTTCGTCTACATTAAATTATTTGCTCCCAATTAATTCGCGACGGCAACAGGAGTAGGTAAGAAAGATAAGGAAATTGTCGGAGAAGATAGGTTGAGCCACACACAAATTAATAATGAAATAGATAAAAATTATATTTAATGAACCGAGTTACAACTAATATTTGGAGTCTTGCTCCCTAACTTGGATTTAACAAGATTTACTTCCGCGAACGACAATTATGACTTATTTTTAACGCCGGTTCAACAGTTGCACTTGATATCTTAATTTTCCGAAGGATCACCTTCGGAGGTGATCCGAATATATGGTGATCAAATATTCCCGACATCCGTCGACAGCAATACAATAATTCGTGTTCCGAGCGAGAAAGAATCCACGAGGGCAATCTCGAATTCGAACAATACTCCGAACACACAATTTACAGCACGGCATAAAAAATACAAAACAAGACGAAAAATGACTCAATTGTGACAAGAGAGCGCGAATTGACAATCAATAATTTTCTTAATGACAAGGCTCGAGCGGATGGTACATGGCTAGTAGTTCCACGGATCTTGATGGCGGCTTAAACCGGCTGCTTGAAATCACGCGAGTTTTCACACGCGATTCATTCGATGCCACAAATCCGATGATCGACAGCTTCACAAAGGTGGCGGCATTTATCTCACCAATATCCTCCTCTGGTCCTATCGCGACAATCCTTGATTATAAACGTAGGAGCTCACTACTTCTCAACAGCTCATTGCTTCTCGAATTTCTTGACAGCGAGGAAGTTTGCGTCCTCTTACAATCAATGCCGACTCAGCCACAAAACGAGTGCCGGGAATTTTCCGCGGATTCAAGTTCGGTTCCCTTCTAATAGGGGCCATGTCATGCGCCAATTGGTCCTTGTTAATCACGCGGACCCGCGTATCGTAATAAATCCTTGCGGGCCGCGAATCCTTGCATCTTAGAGCGCGCAATATAAATTTCCATAGATTCCTACGTCCTAAATTATTCGGGCTGGCATGGGATATTCAGTTCTTCTAGCTGAAGCTCTTCAGCTCCATGTCGAGATATTTATATCTTCGACTGGCGGTTGTATTATTCATTTGGTAGCCGAGAGTTTTCGCCTTCCATTGCTCCATTTTGTAAGTAGTGTGCGATATAACGAAGCTCAGAACGAATTATAAAATAAATATGAATAATTCTATGATTTGCGTGTCCGAGCTCCCTTGCGCGATCCTCCAAGTCCAGCGTCGCACGTTCGTCCTTCTTGTCTCCTGCTTCCAATGATAGATGAGACGACGAAATTACAAAACGATATTTGAGCCATCAAGTATAGTTCACTGATAACTCTAAGTCTAAATACGAGACTAATAAAAGAATTAAGTTCTTTATAAAAAAAATAGATGAACGCAGTCAAATGAATGAATAGCGCACGTTGGCATATGCGTTCGCATACGCGCCCATTTACGCGGTTACAGTTCTTCGAGTTGAGAGGACGCAAGATTTCCCGCAGACACTTGAAAATAATGTACAAAAATTGTTGTTACGTTACAATAGATCTGTCATTTTTTAATAATAAATATTTAATATAATTGTATATAATATAATTTTATTTTGAATATTATATAAATATATTATTTTTTAATAACAAATATATTATATAATTGATAATTCTGATCACGATTGAAAGCGCGATTATCGAAGTTAATAGAATCACCAAGAGCTGCTATCTCAAAGTGTGCTTATTCATGATTATGTCTCGAGGTGCGAGACAATGCGTAATACTCGTGGATCCCGGCAACTATCGATTGATATCGATAATGATAAGATCTATAAATCGTTAAGGGACCTAATAGCGATCAACCAAATTCCATTAATGTAATAATATTCGTACCTGCAAATCAGAAGAAGGGATTATAAGTTTATTAAAAACTGTTACTTCTAATACACATACTAGAACATACTTGCGTACTTTTGGTAGAAAATATTTTACACTGATATACACAATATAACACCGCGCACCGGACGGGGCATTTTTCTTTTTGTCGTGAATAGAGGAAAAGATCGTCCATTGCTCGCGGATTTTCTCTAAACGATCCGTTGCTTGCATAAATATACCGAAATTGTGTGTTTTCGGAATCGCGAACAAAGATTGTGGAATTTTTTAACAAATATTCTAATGATCATTCACTAGTCAAACACTCTAATCGTTTCAACCTTGTTAGATCTCCTGTGTATTGTTAAGAAATAAATGTGAAGTGATAATTGCGATTTTGCGATTTTGCGATCACTTAGCAATACCTTCGATCACACCTGAAATTTGCTTCTTCCTTATAATTTTCTGCTTATATAATAATATAAGCAGCATATTAATAGCTTATACGGTCTTACATATGTCTGAGCACTATATATCGGTACGCATATTAATGTCATGTTTTACAGCAGTAGTATAAGATAAGACATCGTTCTCTAAATGAAAAATATCGCAAAAGTCGTCGGAAATCTATTTTAAAGCTCTGCTTTCTTCCGTATTAGGTTCGTAGTTGCTTTTGTAAACGGTCCTTCCATACGTGTACTCGTAGATTCGATGTCTGTGCAGTGAGTAACTATGGCTGTCTTCTCATATGTCTTCTTCTTGCCAGTCAGTAAGGTAATATTACTAGAATTCCTAGATGACGTCATCTGGAGAAATGTTCCCATTCTCGAAAACAGTAAAAAATCGACGTCATGATTTGTTGCGTTTCTACAGTTTCTACAATTTTCGTATGTGTTATTGGATTTTATTACATATTTTTGTCAGCAGTGATCTTTATTGAATTGGTGAGTAAATAATATTCCATAGCAATGTTTACTTGCAATTGTGTAATATTATGGTTCCCATTTTTTTAAATAATTGGCGATTAAAAAGAGGTTAGACCGCGATTTCATTGCTCGATGCTATTAATATTATTCAACAGCCAACAATTCAATTACAGAAATCCTCCTTTCTTCTTGTTGTTTTTATCGATTAAGAAGCAAGTTCGCATATGATTGAATAATTATTGACAGATCATTAAAAAGACTGTAATTTATAAGCATCATGATTATTTGCAATTTCAGTGTGACAGGTCTGAAGCGTGACAGAAGATGGTTATTGTTCGATTCGACTACGATGTAAACTAGTAGTAGTGATGATAAAACACTCATATTCTCAGGAGGATATTCCCCGCATGAACTAACAGTTTGCACTTGTGGATAAGCGAAGTTATACGACGAAGTGAAAATCTGTTGTTTGGATTGAATTAATTTGATTGAAAACGTAGAAACGATATAATTCTTTCACACGATGACAAATTTATCTTTGTTATGTTTTTGTTTACTACATTTACTTCTGTTTTTTTTCGTCGCATAATACAATGTGTATATTCGACCGAACGTTGCTTCATTGTAGTTGATAATAAGATCATTTTAAATGATTGTACTTTAAATTATTATACTTTATTTTTTAATTTCATTTTACTTTTAAATTATATTCATTTCTGTAATGTATTCATTTCTGTAATTATAATTTTTTATTAAATAAGCTTTTATTTGTATGTTATCATTGCTATAAACTGTTATCATTGTTATAAGTAAGGCGTTCTACGTTTATAAAGGAGGCGTTAAACAATGATGCACTGATTGCTATTATCAAGATGAAATTGTTGATTCATCTGACAGCGATTTTTCGGATACGGAACAATGAATTATTCATGAACGCAATTCCCATAATTCATAGCAAAAGGCCCAGAATACAATCTTACATGGATATTATTAGTTTATATGACAATTAGTTTATATGACAAATTTAAATCAAATTTTCGGTGAGTTATTATTCTGCAAAATGTATTTCTCATATCACGTTGAAATACTGGTTAGTGCCAAAAAATGTTAATATAGATATGAAGTGTTACATTTTTCACTTACTAAAAACATTAATGTTATTTCAAATGAAATGAAATATATATCAACCATATTACAAAACTTATCATCGGAGTTTGCGTAGAAGGGAAAGGGGGGTTTGTACTTTTTCTCTCTCTCGTTCATTGCGATATCTCTTTCTAACTCGTTATCCTCTTTCTCCCACCTATTATATTCTCTGTCTCGTAGTTCTACACTTACCATACTATTCGCTCTTTCTCCAACTCTCGCATTCTTTTTTTATTTTGCATATAATTTTATTAAATAAATACGGTATTTGTTTTTTACAATTTTTAATAATATGACATAACAACTAATTATAATATTTTTTTAATAATGTAGTACTAGTCAAGCGTTCTTAATTATTGAATCATTATTAAAACTATTATTGAGTAGCTATCGAATATACAATATTAAACTATATATACTACTGAACAGCTCATTATTGATAGACTCTTAATTATAGGGGAAGGGAAAATAAAATAAAATGCATTTTAAAAAAATCTCATATTTCATTTTTTTTTCAACTTGATATATTTTTTTCTGGCGTTGCGATCACCAGTTTATGTTTTTTTAAATACATTCTGTAACGCACAATTCTTAACATCATTTTCACATTGCACAATATTACTAATATCCAGATTTCGGAAAGAATCTATATCTTCATAATCAATATCCAGAGTCTCAATGGTCACTATCAAATATATCAGCCAGCCATTCATGTTTTTTTATATCCTTTAACATATATTTGGGAGTACAAATAAGTTTCCTCCGTTTTTAATCAAAAATTAAGCATTTATTGTGAAAGAACGATACATAATGTTTTATTCAAAGTAATGGCATCGCTAGCCACTACTTTTTCCCATCTTTCTGGTAGCATCTGGATACCGCGTCGGAAGAACGCTTCATCTTTTGAGGCTATCTAATCATCGATACAATTTTTGGTATCTTCATAAGATGTGTTGCTCAGATAGGCCATGCGTCATCTATCGGAACAAGTGGTAGTCGGAGCAGTATGTCTGGAGAATACGGCGGGTGGGATAGAATTTCCCATTTGAGTGTTTCTAAGTAGGTTTTGACCGGCGCCGCAACATGTGGTCGAGCATTATCATGCAGGAGAATAATTTTATCATGCCTGGAGTAGTAGTGAGCGCGTTTTTCCTTGAGTGCTCGGCTCAATCTCATCAATTGTGTTCGGTAGAGAGCCCCAGTAATGGTCTCGTTCGATTTGAGCAACTCATAATACACGACACCAAGTTGATCCCACTAAACATTTTACACAACATGAGTTATACAACATGAGTTTTTTTCCATGAATATTCGGCTTGGCTGTCGATGTTGAAGCATGACCAGGTGGTCCCCATGATTTCCTCTTCTTTGGATTAGTAGTGGATCCATGTTTTCATCACCAATGACTATATGATGCAAAAAACCCTTTTGTTTATGCCTGGCAAGCATTTCACATATGAAAAATCGGCGTTCAACGTTTCTCGACTTCAGTTCATATGGAATCCAATTCTCTTGCTTTTGAATCATTCCCAATGATTTCAAACGATATGAAATTGTTTGAGTCACTCCTAATGTAAGTGCAAGTTCTTTTTGCGTTTGGCACGAATCTTCATCCAATAATGCTTCCAATTCCGCGTCTTCGTACACTTTCGGCCTTCCGCTGTGTTCTTTGTCTTTGACGTCAAATTCACCATTCTTCAATTTTTGAAACCACTCAACAACTTCTCTCATTTAAGGCAGCATCATCATATGCTTCTACAAGCAATCTATGAGTCTCAGCTGCAGATTTCTTCAAAGTAAAGAAGTAAATCAAAAGCAAATGACGCTTATTCGGCTCGACATTTTCGTACAAAAAAAAATATATGATGCTGATACAAAATCGCTAATATTTCAAATTATAGTGTTGCCAATCTTATTATATATCGTTCTACATCAAACAATTTTAATTATAGTTTATTAGTGGCGTCGTCTTTTGCAAACAGCGGAAACTTATTTGTATTCCCACATATAGAGCCTTATTATCATCTTCTTCTGCACCAATTACAGCCATCGTTTCATATGTACGGGATCATCCATCGGGATCATCCATCGGATCTTTTCATTGCAATATGATGGTGATAAGCATTCAGCCATAAAGCGCAATATTTTTCAGATTTTGTCAAGAAGTTCCATGAGACATGTAAAAATATAATGAAAGAGAATAGCTCCTTTTCTCAACACTGCTATTTCGTTCACAATAAATTTCTTTCTAACGATCCTTGCAGATTCACAAACGTTAGTACGATTATGATGACTTTTCGAGACTGTGTTTGATTACAAAAAAAATTTAGTTTTTATCTCTTATATTGAAAAGAGATGGAGGATATTTTTTTTAGTGATATTTACGTAATCTTGCGTACTACATTAAATAATAAGGCTAAGGTATTCGATCATATGGTATCATGTATTAAAAGATAATAGGCTGTAGTAGGATATATAAAGAGATTCTGGACACTATGTATTAGTGCGTATACGTATATGCGGTGTGTGTGTATGTGTGTGTGAAGGATCAGGAAGGGAGAAGTGCACACAGATGTTAGGGTCCCGCGGTGTGGGGGATGACATCACAGGAAGGGGATGACGGGAGAGAGAAAAGCGCGTCCCGGGAGAAGGGGTTTGTTCCTTTTCTCTCTCTCTCTCTCCAACCTATTATCTTCTCTCTCCTACATGCATTGTAGAATGCATTTCTCTTTGTCCCACCTGTTGCGGTCCTATTATTCACATTCTCTCTTCTTCCCATTATGCTCTCTTTTTTTTTAAGATTTAATTTTATTATATATATAATATTTATATATATTTATATATATAATAGATATGATATTTATGAAATATGAGCAATTATAATAATATTTTTATTAATATAATTAAAAAAGGGACAAGCGCACTTTCTTATCTACTAACTTGGAGTTGAGAAAAAAGATAATTAGAAGGAATGAATCATTTTTGAAGACTGAGTAATATAATATATTTAATACATTTATTTTTCATGTGACGCAACGTATACAATATTATTTAACGCGTAAACTATTAATTCACATTCTATAATAGAATTTCCATCATAAATTTTGTACAAAGTATTTGCAGCATTGATTAGTAATGCAATTTTGGCATAAAAAAGTCACAAAATATTTAAATTTCTCACTAATAATATAAGTATACTGACACAGTTCAAAGTATACATGTTCGAGTTCAAACATGAAAAAAATGATTTTTGGCTTCATGTGCAAGTACGTATCATGCAATGATATTTTTACATTATATTCATTACCAATTTTAACAAGTTCCACAATTAAATCTTGAATCGTTAGAGAGAAGGAAACAGTTGATACTAATTGTTCAATATTTGCTGGTCTCTCGATGAATGTCTTTCATGTCATATGAAGCAAAATTATGCGATTATCTTGATTATCATCAATCACAATTTTTATACACAATTTTTATATATTAGGACATAAGTCCCACGCTGATTCCAATATCCAGATATTTATAAGCTGTAGATCAATGCAAATTTCCTTCTCAAAATATAAGGTATATGACAAGATGTCGAAGATATATAAGAAGATGTGCTGTTAAAGAAAGAAGAATACAGATAAATAGAAAAACATATACCAAAAGCGTATAAACAAAATTTTATATAATTGAACACAAATTTATTGTCCCTCACATGTTTCATCTCCCATTTGAATTGAAACACAGTAGTTCTTTTCGCTGTATATTTTCAAGAGTTTTTTACTATTCGATTTCCTTTGAGACTGATGCGATAATGTTAGTTGAGCTCTTCTTTTCAACAGTGTTCCATTCCACTTTTTACATATCCCAAAATAGAGGGGATTTTTTCATTTTCAATCCTATGTCAAACTATGTAATGACACATGTCATAAGAATGCACTTTGATCATATCAAATCTTTTTTTTTTCTATGAATCGACGCCGACAACAACAACAATAAAGTCTATCTGTTCCCATTCTCTTCTCAAAAATGCATTTTGGATATATATAATATATATATATGGATATATACAATATATCAAATGTGGATTTTACTTATCTTAACAACCGTAGATACGAAATCATTACATTACTTTTCAAATTATACAAGATACAGACTTATATCGTAAGAATGCATTCTGACGAACATTTTTATCTGTGGGTTCGACGTCAATACCAAGAATAAAGTTTTATCTATTCCCATGCTTTCTTTTCAAAAATACTTCGGCTTATCTTTTCGATTGCGATAAAAAATCATTTCTTCGAAAACATGTTCAAATATGTTAGAACACGTTAGAGTATGCAGCATACCAAAAATGATTCATTTTCGGTATAAAAGATTTTCTTTTTGGCAGCACATTTTACTAGCAGTCGAGTTCAGAGTTTATTCAATGTTATCGATGTTATATCAGTATGTGTATGCTTAATGGAAAAATGGATTTTGCTCATCTCACGAGAATGAAATGATGGGCGAAGAAATAAATGATCAACATGAAGAAATAAATGATCAACATAAAGAAATGTCTGACCAGGAAATGTCCGATGATCTGTCAAGTGATTCGAGTTTCGACAGTGACATGGAGAACAATAATGAAATAATATATCGAGATTTAAATCGAGCTCAAGTAAACGCCTTAAATCCTGTGAAAAAATGTGCTACATTGAGTTCTACTACACTGAAGGTCATGGAAGATATTGCTCAATATTGTAGAAATAAACGATCAATTTTTAAGTCTTCGTGTCGTTCGAAAACCAACATATGTACAACCTCGGAGGATATTCCTGTTCGGAATGTAAAAATTTACAATTATCAAATAATGCCTTGTAACATGTGTCCTATTTGCACACAGTGATACAAGGTGAAAATTTTGTCAAAGATACAAAAATAGACTAAAAATATACATTTCCTCAAAGCTTTTTTTAATGAAAAGATTGTGAAAAAGAGGATATTATAATATGGAGCAAACAGAGCGTGAGTTGGTAGAGCATTCCGCTCAGTTGAATATACAAGAAGAGTACGTCGCATGGGAACAGCGTTGCGATGTATTTATCGAATCGCTGGAAGAATAGAGTCGTGTTAAACGATTATCGATTGGGATCAAACAATCGTTGATCGCTCGTATCGCGCGACTTGAAAGTTTTAAAGAGTCAGTGCGTGATTGTTTTGTGCAAGTGGGTGCCGGGTACAGTGCGAGACTCCGATGGCGTGAGATAGATACGGCATTCGAAAGCCGTATACTGACCGGTGCCGTGAACTCCAGGCACATCAAGCCTTGCCAATTCCTCGAAGACGCGAGTGAAATTGTGCTGAAACGTGTGCGAGACGTTATGCAGAGACATAACTCTATAAAGATAAATATTGTATTCAATGGTGAATTCAAAACAGGTGATAAATGTGTGAATAAAAATATCCACAAGAAATTATGAACTCTTCAATACATATGATTTACAAGAATGATAAGCGTCGCGCATCATCGAGCCTATCCTAGCATCACTGGAGGAATTCCAGGAACGCGATAGTGGGCGCTGAATTTGACTTTCAACAAATACAATCCATTGCACGCAGATTATCACATTGAATTATCGCGAGAAATTAAGATAAAGAAAACAGTAATCAACGTGCAATTCATGGACAATGCGTGCTTCGCGTCAGTGGCTGCCGTACACACACCGTTTCTACACGGCTAGTAATCATACAAATAGGGAATCCTCATATCAGCTATAATACCGTATTAAATCTCCAAGGCTTCAGTTTCCGATGACACTGAACTAAATAATAAAATTCGAAAATCAGAATAATATCTCCATCAATGTACGGTATTGAGGAACAGAAAAAAATTCTTCCGACTCACCAGCTAAAAGAGGGACAAGCATGTTAATTTGCTGCATGTAGGATCCAAGATGATAACGCGAGGCATTTTGCGTTGATTAAAGATCTGTCCCGCCTCGTGAGATCGCAAATTATTAGATCCAAGAATAAGAAATATTTCTACGATCGGTAAGTATAATGAGAAAAAAAAATCGATAAAACAATATTAAAAGAAACAGTAGTAAATATAATAATAATTTTGTATGATCTTTTCAGGTGTCTATATTACTTCAATACAAATGAAAAATTACAGTCACACTCAGTAGACTGCGGTAAAATGAATGACTGCACCATTCGACTGCCTAGCAAGAAGGAGTGACTAAGCTTCAATAACTACTGCAGGAAGAAGCGCATCTTATTCGTGATCTACGCCGACCTGAGGTGCACATTGGAAAAGATGGAGAGAGAATAAGTCTACACACATGTATCAGCAACACAAGGTACTCAGTATCGAGTATTACACGCGTTGTTCGATTCGCTGTCGAAATATTGTTTTCGTTGCAGTAACGATTGTATTGCGTGGTTCATCGAGGAACTCCGAATCTAGCGCATAAAATAAATATTGTCTTATCTACTAATGTTCCCATGGCAGATTTCATGCGAGACGATTGACAAAAATTTGACAGCACCATGCACTGCCATGTGTGCGAAAAACCGTTCGCGCCTGACGACACACAAGTACACGATCATTGTTACTTGACAGGGCGATTTAGAGGCCCCGCACATTCAAATTAAATTATAAAGATTCACACTGTTTTACCCATAGTTTTCCATAATTTATCGAGATACGACTCGCATTTTATCATCAAAGAAATAGCCATCACGTACGAAGGACGTGTAGACATACTTCCTATAACTAAAGAAAAATATATTTCCACAAAACATGACAGAACTAAAAATGAGCAGAAGAAAACTTGTGTAAAATTATGTTTTATAGATTCTTGTAAATTTCTCGCATCAAGTTTAGAAACATGAAGTTTGACGTCGATATCTAAAGATAAATTGAAAATTATACAGTCAGAATTTTTTAATCTCAGCGCAGAGGATTTCGATCTGCTCGCGAAAAGGTGTATTTCCGTACGAGTACATTGACTACGTCGAAAAGTTGGAGAAAACCGAACTACCATCGCATGATTTTTTTTTTACGGATATTATAACGGATATTATAATTCTTTAACGGATAACACGATATCTAAGAGCGCACGCCGTCAACATGTGGCGACGTTCTCCATTCAAACGCTCGATGAATATAGCGACTTGTATCTGTAAAAACAGATGTCTTGTGATGTTGTTGGCCGAGAATATATTTGAGAATTTCCGCGATAGTTGCATCGCGAGTTACGGGCTCGACCCCGCGTCTATTATATTTTACCGAGTTTCACGGAGGTGCCATGTTAAAACATACCGGTGTAAAATTTGAATTGCTCACAGATATCGACATGGTCATGTTTGTCGAGCGCGATATACGCGGGCTAAGTCAATGTTCCAACAGGAACGCACAGGCTAACAACAAATATAATGCAGTTGTACAATCGATGTATCTTATGTATTTCGACATTAACAACTTGTACGATTGGGCAATGTGTCAACCATTGCCATACGCCGATTTTCAATGATGTAGAAAATTTTAACGTTATGGATGTCGCATTAAATTCCTCGACAGACTATATTCTCAAGGTAGACTTGAAGTATCCACAACATCTCCATAATATTCATGCGGACCTATCGTTTTGCTCAATGCGCGAGAAATCATCCAGAAGACAAGCTCCTCGCTATGTTACATGATAAAAAGCGTTACATGATTCAATCGTAATCTAAGTATATCAATGTACTCGCTACTCTACGCATCACAAAGATCCATCGTATTGCAATTTGCGCAATCTTCATGGCTTCGTGAGTATATCGAACTCAATTTAGAACTCGCGCGAACAATGAGTTTGAGAAAAATTTATACAAATTAATGAACAATGCGGTTTTCGACAAGGCCATGAAGAATGTGCGCAACTAAATCGACATGCGACTTTTAACGCGTTGGGAGATAAGGTGTAGAGGCAATGATCGCGAAATCAAATTTTCATAGTTGTAATCTTATTCATAGTTGTTGTCTTTTCGTTTGGCGAGAATTTGGTCGCGATAGAAATCGCGCAAATTCGAGGTGAAATTCAGTAAACCGATATACGTAAGTATGTGCATCCTTGATATATCTAAAACATATTTGTATGATTTTCACCATGAGTATGATACCGCTATTTCGTGATAAATGTAAAATTATGTATATCGATACTGATAGTCTCATATATCATATGGAATGTGACAATGTATATAACATTATGAAACATGATATAAATAGATTTAACACAAGCGATTACTCTATCGATAATCCATACGATACATCGCTCGCAAATAAAAAAATTCCTGGTCTCATGAAAAAGAACGAGAACAATGATGCCATCAAGACTGAATTCGTTGGACTTAGAATGAAAATGTAAGCTTTATGTGTACAAAGAAAGAAGGAAACGAAAAAGGTAAAGAGTATCAAGAGCAACGTTGTGGCAAGATCCATAATGTTCGAGGATTACACTCGATGCTTGAATGACGCAATCGAAATGTCGCGCAGGCAGTCGTGCATTAGATCAAAATTGCACGAGGTGTACACAATTTCGGAAACAAAAGTCGCTTTAAGTCCGATGATAAATGATATATCATGCTGAGTTCCACCGACACGTTGATATGGAGACATTACCGGTGTAAATAAATTTGTATATAGTATGCATATATATTAGATGTACAACTTTGGTTCCGCCGTTTTTTTTCCGAAATTCGAGGCTTTATTGTAAAAAATTGGTTATACATTTATGATTCAAAGTATTGTCCATCGCTGGCCACTACTTTCTCCCATCTTTCGGGTAGCGTACGAATCCCGCGTCGAAAAAACTGATCATCTTTTGAGCCTATCCACGAATTGATCCAATTTTTTACTTCTTCATAAGACCGGAAGTGCTGGTCAGCCAGGCCGTGTGCCATTGATCGAAACAAGTGATAGTCAGAGGGAGCAACGTCTGGAGAATATGAAATGGCGGGTGGGATAGGACTTCCCATTTCAACGTTTCCAAGTATGTCTTGACCACTTTCGCAACATGGGGTCGAGCATTGTCGTGCTGCAAAATCACTTTATCGTGTCTCTCGTTGTATTGCGACCGTTTGTCTTTCAATGCTTGGAACCACTCAACGACACCACTCACGATAACTTCTCTCACTTAAGGCAGCATCACCATATGCTTCTACAAGCAATCTATGAGCCTCAGCTGCAGATTTCTTCAAATTAAAGAAGTAAATCAAAAGTTCCCGCAAATGATGCTTATTCAGCTCAAAATTTGATATTTTCGTACAGAAAAAAAATAAATGCTGATACAAAATTGCTAATATTTCAAGGTTATGGTGTTGCTGGATGTCCAATCTTACGATAGTACGATCGTTTTACATCAAACAATTTATTAGTGGCGCCATCTTTTGCAAACGGCGGAAACTTATTTGTACTCAATATATATAAGTAATAACTAAGCATATTATATATAAGTCTAAGTATCTATCTTAGTATCTCATCTTATTCTCGTATCTTCTCCTCCAAGAATTCGCTAAAAGACTCAATGAAGTCCAACAAATCTTGAACCTCCCGGTTAGTAAATTCAATATCATCCTTAACAACTTCATCTTGATTTACAACATCATGAACTGAATCAGCACGCTGTAGTGGTATGTGGGACAACATGATTACAGTATAATTGAATACCAACGACTAAGAAAGCAAAAAGAAAGGCGGAAAGAAATATAATAAAATATACGAAAAAATTTTTTTTGCATATGTTATCAACAAAAACATTAACCAATAATGATACATTTATTTCAGGTCAGATGATCGCTGGTTCAACAATCGGACAACATATAAAGAACGAAGCTTGCAAAGTAAAAAATTTTTTATATGAGTCAGGATTATATTATGAAAAGTTAGGAGAATTATAGCAAACAGAATCATCATGGAAGCTGGTGATAAATATTGATATTGGCTCGATAAATAAGCGAATTCACATACTACAAGATTATATCGATCATGTTCATCACCTGTGTAAAATCCAGAAAGACGCAAAAATATGAAATAGCTAATCGAAGCAGGAAAATAATTACTTTAGTCGATCGAATAAACACCATTTATCAAACAACCCAAAATAAAAAATGTGGATTGATGGAAGGCTCCATTGCTAAAGCACTTTTTGGCATTATGGATGCTTCAGATGAAAAAAATTATTAAAGAACAAGTTACGATTCTGAATAATAAACAGCAAATACTTCATCATTATGGCAAATCAATTAAAAATTCTAAACACCACAATCGCGCATGTCGATAAGTTAGAAGAAGTAACCAGCTACAATTACTTTTTAATACTAGAATAAATAGCAAGATGGCCAAACTTAAGAGAGAAAATGGAATATTTTCTTACATTAAACGCCATTATTACGGACATCTTGCAAAATATAAATTGTATTATCGAATACTTCATTTTTGTTGAAGAAGGAAAACTACATCCTAGAATTATACCAATAAATGATCATAACCAACCTGAAAGAAGCTCAAATACATTTGCCATTTCTTTTTCAGCAGTCAAATTAGCTTGAGATAGAAAAAAGCATCACTGTCAGTGCGTGTTATGATGAACAAATATATACACCATTTTGAAATTCTCTCTAATCTCTTATCCGAAATATGATATACTCAAGATCATACCATTACTCACATCCGACCATGATAATGTGTTCATTCTGAAGATCAGACCATAACCGTAGATAACGAAAATCAGCATAATGATGACATTAACACGCGAAAATTAAGATGTAAACAAATTGACTATACTTATATTTGAGAACACACCAATCCTATATACCACGAAAATACAAATTTGTTATGTGAAATTCAAATGTATATGCAAAATTCTAATTCTAAGATATTGTGTGTAACATGATATATTAAATCTAATCATTCCATATGGATAGTTCTCGAAAATCAACGAGCATGGCTATACTCCATCCTTATGAACAAACATCCTTACAAACAAACAAAATAATTTACTATAGACTGTAAAAATCGCAAGGAATATAGAACGAAAAATTGTAAGAACGGGACAAATTGCATACGGAGAAAAGTAAATTAACAATTGCAGACATGATTGTAAAAACAATAGGAACCATCAAAGCTACAACCATTCAAACTCGCTTACCAGAGTACAATTTAATCCGTTTGCGAAAACTAGAGCATAAGGACTTAAGCTAACCGGAACTAGTAAAATTAAGAAAAATTATTCGCGACCTGACGGAATTAATGGATCTAAGCGTTAAACTACAAGATGTAACAGCAGAATTAAAAAACGCATGAGAGTCATTATTTCTGCCGGAATCTATTATATATATATATATATATATATATATATATATATATATATATACTATATATATATATATATATTATTAGTATATTATATATATATATACTATAATATTAGTATACAACGAACAAAGTAC
>NW_012130070.1:434381-449450 GCF_000143395.1 Atta cephalotes | reverse complement strand
TTTCGAATTGAACTATTATATTAATTATTGTAATTATTGTAATAATTGTATATACTCTAAATATTGTATCGACAAACGAAAGACTCGCAGGGCGAATGTAAACAAATCCCGTGTAGAAAAAAAAGAGAAAGGAGATTTTCATAGAAAAAGTCAAATCTCTGTTTTCTTTTTTCAACGAAGAAAGGATATTATGACTCAAATAGGTCATACTCAAAATCTGCAAGGTCTGCAGATTTTCTGCAGACCAGCAGTTAAATCATTACAAATCAAGTCATTTTTTATTACAAAACAGGTGACATACTTTAATTTAATGCAACCACGCATTAATTCAGCCTAATTTGTAAACATAAAAACGTAAACCTCGAGACCGTTCCGAAAAGTCAAGAAGACACATGACTACTGTGAGAATCTTCGGTAATGCGAGACGTCATAAGATTATAACACATCGAGTACTCGTAAGTGACAATAAATCTTCTTATATCACGAACGCTAGTCTATATTATTGTAATTGGAGGATCTCGAGTCCTTACGACATCATGTCCAATCTGTGATTCCGTCACGTCCGGAGCGGCACATTGTACTTCGACGATACGATTAGTTAACGGTTGACTCGTAAATTCTATAAACGGTGCCCGAAGCGATATCTTTGCACCCTGAGCGGTACAAAAAAAAATTTTTCCCTGAATCCGGGAACTATAATTTCATAATACAATACTTCGAAGCGGTCACCCATTCAGTTGTATACCGTCATCCACTATCCTTGACTTTTGAAATCATCTGGAAATCTGCTGCACTTCGATGATTCACGAACACCTATATAATCATGGATGTATAGCTATGACATCTGTTCTCAATATATGGTCAATATATGGTCTTGATAAAAATTTGTGCAGTTCTGAACATCCAGTCAGTTCTCTGTCTAATATTTAATTTTAATGTTATAATGTTATGACTATTTTCAAGTTAGAAAATCATACGCTCTACTTTCGCAGTACAAGTTATCTTGCGTTTTTAATTAGAGATTTTCACAATCTCTCCTATCGATAATGATACGCCATATTGATATGATACGGGTTATATATCATGATGTACCTAAATAGTATGCAGTATAGGTGTTGATATGGCGTACTAATATTATGTACACTTTTTGAACTGCTACCGTACAGTTACACCGCCACCTCATATAGTATCAGTATAGTATCAGTACAGTAGCGATATTTTGTGCGGGTATTGTGGGATATCGCATACTTGGTTAACTAGGTTAGTATATCGATAGTCGTTGGTACTGACATATATCTCTTTATCCGAAAGATTGGACTACTTAACGGACGCGTCTCCGGATGGCGGATAGAAGGACGTCCGGAGACGGGCCGGATTTCTCAGAGGTAAAAACTTATGTGAATCGCGGGAACACTCCGGATAATGGCGGCTATAATCGGCTTCTCAGATATAAAACTCTGGTAGGAGTCGGGAAGGTTACCGCTGCGGAGCAATCTCCCAACTATCGTGTAAACTATCGTGATGAGGGCTGCATTACTGGGGAGCAATGTCTAATGATGCCCTTGGGGTATCCCCCCGGCGAAACACCATTGTAGTCTTCCATATGTGCAGATGGCTCCGCATACAAGTGACCGCATATTTCCCTCACATTCGTGGGATCAGAATAGAGGACAATCAAATATTAAACTTAATTCTGAAAATAACGAGGGAACGAAACGAATCTCGAAATACGTAAATTGAGAAGAAGCTTTCAGGAGCGGCGATACGAAAGATAAAGAGAGAGGAGGCGAAGAACGGACCTCTACCTATCTAGGGGATACAAGATCCCTAGGGCTAATCATCACTCCAGCTATGACCACTCTACCTACGGAGAAGAGGCCGAGCAAAAGAGGGAGTTTAAACAAACCTCGACTATGTCTTTTAGCGATGCAGCAGTAGGACTAAAGATGGCCCTCATGGACGTCAGATATCCCGACAAATTTATCTCTCAGGAGCAGGCCACAATCCTGAAGGAGTGGTTGTTAGAACGGATACAGGAATCGGGTACTGAAGATATTTCTCCGAGGTTTCTGGAAGACAAATTGCGTGGTAATGTCTTCTTTGTCTGTTTCGATCAGGCACAAAGAATTGGCTGGAGAAGAAGCTGGAGAGAGGCACATCACTGGCATGAATCTCAAACTCGTAGTGGCAAAGAACCTACCTTAGCCTGTAAAGACCTGATCTTTATTCAGAGTTCCAAAACCGACATGGATAAAATATTAAAGAGGATTTCGAATCAGACCAAATTTCTAAGTACAAAGAGTTAGCAAATACTCAATCAAAAAGATGACTCAAGAGGCCAATACCTTGTTATCAGAATGGACAAAGCCTCCCACAAAATAAGAGAGATCTCAACATCATCCGTTTCTAAATCTCAGCTGGGTTTCGTTCAAGCTCCTTCAAAAGAAGCAGACATCAGCTGAAGAAACTTCCGGGATGGAAGTGGAGACTGCACTGCTAGACTTCAGCCTCTCAGCCCAGGAAGAGGGCCATCCTTAGGTAAACCTTCAATACCAAAGTAGTGCAAATTAATCTACATCACTGTAGAGCAATGTCATATCCCTTCAGTGCATACATGGCCAAACAAAATATCCTGGCCCCCAAAAATCCTGGAGCTATAGAGGAGTGATCAGGGGTCTTGCGAGAGTCGCATCGGGCTTTGGGACACCGAGTAGGAATTACAAAGAATATTCCCTCATGACATGCATTTTGGTCAGTAATATATTAAATCTGTTAACATTAAGAGAATTCTGTTGTAGAGGACTAGTGACCGCAAGGCTGAAGAGCGCAAAGCGAGGATACACGAGGGACATTATAGTCGCATCGGTATATCTCTCTTATGACTAGTCCGATGAATCTCCAATGAGAAAAGGCTGGTAGATTACTGCAGGACAAACAACTTGCAGTTCATTCTGGGATGTGATGCTAACATGCATCATATTATCTGGGGAAACAGCAACAATAGAGGTGAGAACCTCGCTGAATACTTACTAAACAAGAATACTTACTAAACTATGCTAGAGGTCTTTAACCACAATAATAATACCCCAATCTTCATAATCACGAATAGACAGGAAGTTATTGACATAACCGTAACAAACAAGGAGATAAGTGAATTGGTAAGCATCATGTCTCAGACGAGTCTACACTCTTTGATTATATATACGTCAGGTTTGATTTAGAAATGGCAACCCCTCTAGCGTTGTTAGAAATCTTAGGAACACTGAGAATAGTATTACTACAAATGAAAATTAGGGAATGCCAAGCAGGGTTAATATTCCGGAGATAGAACTGCTGGAAACTAATATGCGTACTGTCATTCTGCAGGCGTATGAAGAATACTGCTCTACAAAAGAAATGAAAGCAGCAAATAAGATCCCCTGATGGACGGGCGAACTCTCAAATCTTAGAAGAACAATAAGGAAACTTTTTAATAAGGCAAAGAAAACCGAAGTATGGAATGAGTATGAGACTAAACTTACGGAATACATTAAAGCCTTGCACAAGGAGAAAAAGGTCTCCTGAAAGAGACATTGTCATCAAATTGGGAGCACCGTAAGTATGCTCGATTCCAGAGGGATCTAATACACGACAATAAGAATCGTTTAGAGCTCTTAAAAAACCGGATGGGAAATACATTGTAGATGGGAAGGAGATTCTGAAGTTAATACTACAAATACATTTCCCATACTCATAGTTAACTGGAAAAAAAAGACGATCGTCAAGATCATCTTAGATAACATTAAATTCTGAGCTTCTAAGCGAGATTGGGAAACAGCCGTATCCGTGATAAACAAAGGAACACTTTGGTGGGCAATAAACAAATTTGAATCATATAATGCCTTAGAGTGTAACAGAATTATACCAGCGATGTTACAATGGGGAATTAATATTCTGGCGAGCAAACTCGTTGCTCTGTTTAAGGCTAATTAGTTCTGAGCTACATACCAGAAGCCTGGAGATGGTATTTATACTAAAAGACAAAGATAGGTATAATCTAGCAAAATCTTTTCGGCCGATAAATTTATCATCTTTCCTGTTCAAAACTTTTGAAAGAATGATAGATTATTTTATTAGGGAGACCTGCAAACAAACCCTTTCCTTCCTATCCTTATAACGGGAAAATTCAGAGACAATATAACAGACTTGATGCAGCAGAATCTGAAAATTATGGAAAATTGGAACAGGGAAAGGGAACTCTCAGTGAACCCTAGTAAAACTCTAATAATTCCTTTTAAAAAAAGGAAAATGAATGAACTCAAAAACAAACTCAAAAACATCTCGATATCCGGATCAATCCTATGACAAAAGAAGCTAAGTTTTTGAGGTTCATCTGGACACCAGATTAACATTCAGCCCACATATGAAATATATTACAAACAAAGTCATAAGAGTCTAATGGATGTAAAAGAACGTTCGGAAGATCATGGAGACTTCAACCTAGAATGCTATATTAGGTATATACAGCAATCATAAGATCCATAGTAACATACGGCTTGCTAATCTAATGGCAAAAAACCAAGTAGACCAATAGCATTGGCAGGCTCACGAGAGGTTAGTTTGTCTGGCAATCACCGATGCTATGAGTACTATACCGACTGCTTCTCTCTTACTGAGAAGAACTCTTACTGAGACTTCCACTCCTGCATCTAGTGCAGAAAACGCCCTAACAAAGATTTTTAAAAAACACGAGTAATGATGCACCCCAAATTAGAATGGGGGGATGATCATATCAAGATTTCAAGAAACTAAATAATAATCAGCTCCTGAAGATGTATTCGGATTTATTGAACAACACCCCATACCTGACTATCAAATCATTTCAAATTACCGATGAAGATGACATGCGGACAGAGAAAAATTGCACTCCTATAGGAGAAGAATGGTACATAGATGACTCTAAAATGTCTGTGAGCACGGGAGCAGGAATATGTGGTGCAGAACCAAAGAATATTAGCATGAACATGGGTAGATACTCGACAATATTCCAAACAGAAATCATGGCTATCCTCACTTGCGCACAAGAATTGATAAGGAGGAATTATCATGGCAAATCCATACTTATCATAACCGATAGCCATGCAGCGCTCAAAGCTGAACGGTGATGTTAAATCCAAACTGGAATGCATTCAAAACCTGACAGTTATATTAGCAGCAAGCAATACGTATCAAACTCGTATGAGTACCGGGATATTCTGGCGTACCGAGAAATAACAGATGAACTCATCAGGTCGACAGCAAAGATTGTAATGAAGGGACCAGAACCTACATATCGAGTACAGCAGTTGCTAAAAAAAACATTCAAAAAAATAGTGTATGTAGAATAGTATAACAGCTGAGAAAGGGCGGGGATTGGCGCATTCAAGATGGTTCCTGGTCTTCCTCAGCCCTCACTTGGATGCAAAAGATATAATCTCACTGAGTAAGAATAAAATTAGACTGCTAGCAGGAATAATAACAGGACACTGCAGCCTGAATAAACACCAGCACACGATTGGCCGATCAGAAGCAGAGAATGCTTGGATGAAGAGGAAACACCTCTTCACATATTAAGTGTACAACTTTGCTTCCGCCGTTTTCCTATAGATGGCTTTAGCGGTGGTAGTCGAAATAAATAGATCATAGACGTCATATAATAAACTTGGGCATCTGTCAACATAACCCCATAGAAACATTAATCGATTTGTGTCTGCATCATAAAGTTATTCTCGATTGAAAATGTTAGTTTACGAGTCAAATTCTCGTCATTTGCGGGAGGTTTTAATTTTTTGCTTCAATATGAAGAAATCTGCGGCTAAGGCTCATCGAATGCTTATGGTGCTCTCAAACTTATGGTGAGTCCACTATTAGTGAAAGAACGTGTCGTCAGTGGTTTCAACGCTTCAAGAACGGTGATTTTGACGTCGAAGACCGGCACAGCGGTGGAAGAGAGAAGGTTTTCGAAGATGCAGAATTGGAGGCATTACTTGAGCAACTCGTGTCAAAATCAAGAAGAATTAGGAAATCACGATCATTGGGAGTAACTCACAAGCCATTTCAAAACGCCTCAAAGCCATGGGAATGATTCAGAAGCAAGGAAATTGGGAGCCGTACGAATTGAAGCCGAGAGATATTGAACGGCGTTTGTTTGCTTGTGAACAGCTGCTTGAAAGGTAAAGACGGAAGGGATTTCTGCATCGCATTGTGACTGGGGACGAAAAATGGGTTCATTACGATAATCCCAAGCGCAGAAAATCATGGGGAGTTCCCGTCCATGTTTCCACGTCGACGACCAAACCGAATATTCACGGCTCCAAGGTCATGCTCTGTATTTGGTGGGACCAGCTCGGCGTAGTGTATTAATATGATATTAATATGACATAATAATGAACTGTTAAAACCGACTGAAACAATCACAGGCGATCGGTATCGAACGTAATTGATGCGTTTGAGCCGAGCATTGAAAGACAAACGGTCGCAATACTACGAGAGACACGATAAAGTGATTTTGCAGCATGACAATGCTCGACTCCATGTTGCGAAAGTGGTCAAGACATACTTGGAAACGTTGAAATGGGAAGTCCTACTCCACCCGCCGTATTCTCCAGACGTTGCTCCCTCTATCACTTGTTTCGATCAATGGCACACGGCCTGGCTGACTAGCACTTCCGGTCTTATGAAGAAGTAAAAAATTGGATCGATTCGTGGATAGCCTCAAAAGATGACCAGTTTTTTCGATGCGGGATTCGTACGCTACCCGAAAGATGGGAGAAAGTAGTGACCAGCGATGGACAATACTTTGAATCATAAATGTAAACCAGTTTTTTACAATAAAGCCTCGAATTTCGGAAAAAAAACGGCGGAAGCAAAATTGTATGCCTAATATGTCACATATTATGTCACTATATAATAATAATACTAATATAATACTCAGAGATGTCTTTGGAACTGAGAAATTAACCAGAAGAAGTTCATAAGGCTTAGAGAACACTCATAAGATTCTTCAAGAATCTTCAACTTCTCTAGAGGATATTTATGTAATTGAGTGTACCAGGTATGTAAATATGAAACCGAAATTTTTTTATAGAAAATACACGTTTATTGCATGATAAAAAATATTTTATTCGAAGTATTGCCCATCGGTAGCTATACATTTTTTCTATCTGTTTGACAATTTGTAGATGCCACACCAAAAAAATTGTTGCTTTTTTGATCCAAACCAGTCATCTAGCCATTTTCGTACATCTTCGTAAGAAGTGAAGCGCTGCTGAGCAAGCGTGCGTGTCCCATCGATGCAAAGTGGTAATCAGACGGAACCAAGTCTGATGAGTAAGCCGCATGCGAAAGTATTTCCCAACCAAATGCCAAATCGTTTTCCTTGACCAGTTTTACTGTGTGTGATGGTGCATTATCATGAAGCAAAATCACTTTGTGTTATCTTTTTTGATATTCCGATCGTTTTTCACACAAAGCTTGATTCAAATTGATCATTTGTTGTCGGTAGCGTTCAGTATTAACGGTTTTGCCAGGTTTTAGCAGTTCATAATAGATCATCTTTCTGATCCCACCAAACACAGAGCATTGTCTTCTGTTCATAGCGATTTGATCTTGCAGTCGATATCGATGGTTCGCCTGGAGTTACCCATGATCTTTTATGCTTAGGATTCTCAAAATATATCCACTTTTCATCGCCAGTCACAATTCGATGGAGAAATAACTTTCTTTTGTACCTGGCGAGCAACATTTCGCAAGTGGTTTTTCGGTTTTCCTACTGTCTTTCATTCAGTTCATGTGGAACCCATTTTCCCTCTTCTGGATCTTTCCCATGGATTTCAAACGTATGGAGACGGCTTCTCGTGTCACATTCAATTGATCCGCGAGTTGTTGTTGAGTTTGAGTCATCCTCATCCAACAATGCTTACAATTCGCTGTCTTCAAACTTTTTTGGTAGTTTTCCATGTTCTTCGTTTCTCACGTCAAAATCGCCACTTTTGAATTTTTTAAACCACTCAAAGCACTGTGATTTACCAAGAGCATGCTCACCGCTTCGACAAGCATTCGATGCGATTCTGCAGCAGTTTTCTTCAAATGGTAATAGAAAATCAATGCTGTCCGCAAATCGTAGTTTCCAGGTACAAAATTCATATTCAATTACAAAATATACTGTTGTATGAAACTTGTATTGTTGTGAGTTGAAAATCTTTGTCAGAACAAGGAAATGGCGTTAATAGCACTATCTGATGGCAATTACATTGACAGCTATGGCCATCTATTGGTAAATTCCGGTTTCATATTTACGTACCTTGACTTTTAGTCAGACTTTAGGTAGACTTTTTTTTAGTGTGAAGGCGTAGTCCCAACTCCACTAATAGTATTATTATTATTATTATTATTATTAGGTCTCTTTGAAAGATCATCTTAATTTATGTAAAATAAATATTGCATTTCAGTGCACGATTTATAGAATCAGGGTCACCTATTATAAAAATGTTCAGAATGGATTCCAAATTCGGAATTCATTCTATATTCAATAGGTATTAAGATAAGTATATAAATTCGCAAAGAAAACACTGTGAGATTCACTTTAATCAATGTAGGCTTTTCCTCTTTTTAAATTAAATATTGCATTTTGTAAACAAATTAATAGAATCATGTTCTGTTCATATAATTATGAGGATCGTTTGATAAGTTTGATAAAAAAGTAAAACACATTTTTTTGGAAAAAATCTGCTTTATTTCTCAACATAGTCTCCATCAAAGGCTATATACTTAGTCCAAGGAGTTTTTAATTTTTTAATACCGTCGGAAAAGTAGGCTGTCTCAAAGTCTACAAAATATTCATTGACGGCAACAATGACTTTCTCATTTGACGAGAATTTTTTCCCACCGAGCCAAGTTTTTAAGTTTGGGAACAGAAAGAAGTCACACGGGGCCAAATCCGGAGAATAGGGTGGATGGGGAATCAATTCATAGCCCAATTCGTGTAGTTTTGCCATTGCAACGGTCGACTTGTGGGACGTCGCGTTGTCTTGATGGAAGAGCACTTTTTGCGCGCCAATCTTGGCCGTTTTTTTTTTCAGCTCTTCTTTTAAACAATCCAATAACGTTGAATAATATTCTCTTGTTATCTTATCCTTCTGCAAGTAGTCAATTAGGATAATTCCTTGAAAATCCCAAAAAACAGTGGCCATCACCTTTCCAGCCGATAAAACAGTCTTCGCCTTTTTCGCACTTTCACCAGACATTATCCACTGCTTTGACTGCTGCTTCGTCTCAGAAGTAATGATGGATCCAAGTTTCGTCCACAGTCACGAATCGACGCCAAAAGTCCTGCGGATTGCGCTTAAATATCGCCAAACACTGCATTGAAACGTCCTTTCGCATGTGTTTTTGCCGCAATCGCGGCATCGTACACATAGTTTTTTTATATGCAATTTTTCATGCAGGATGTTATACACTGTCTTCGTGGAGATGTCTACGGCCTCACGCACCTTCATTCGACGATTTTTCATAATCATACCATGGATTTTTTCCACGATATCCAATGTGGTAATCAACAGGTCGTCTGGAGCGCGCTTCGTCTTCAGTGCAGGTTTGGCCACGTTTAAATTCGTTTAGCCAAAAATAAATGGTCTTCAATGCAGGAGCAGAGCTCCCATGAACTCAGCTTTGATCTGCGCTGCTGTCCACTTCTTTAAATAAAAATGTTTTATTACTGCACGGAATTCGTTTTTTTCTATTTTTGCGGAAACTGCTAAACCACTCGCTCCAAATGACTATCAACGTGAATTATGCGTCCTTTCGGGCTGAAATTTGGCTTGAAGGGGTTCGAAGGGTGGATCTTTCGAGATGTCGCGTCATCAAATGGATTATAGCGCCATCTCATGGAAATTTATCAAACTGATCAAACGATCCTCGTAGATAATAACTCGTATCATGTTCGTGGATCGTTTCTACGTACAATTAGTCAAAAATTGAAAAAAATATAAGATAAAATACTATTACGTCCAAATCTTTGGAGTTAAATTTTAGGTTTCGATTGAAGAGAGAAGAAATAAAAATGGTAAGAGTAAGAGAGAGAGATAGGAAGAATGTTTAGACTCTTGTCTCGCAGATATCCGCACAGAGGCAAGTACCTCGAGTCGAACACACTTTTTGTCGCTTCGGAATATTGGTCGACGTCCCACAAATATGCTATAATACCTGTTTTCAGCAAGTAATGCAATCGTCGGTCTAAATTTCGAGTCAAGGAATCTAATCCTTATAACTCGGGACTAAACCACGTGCGATCTCTGAAAAGCGAAGGAGTACGACTGCGAAGTCTTAAGTTCTCAAATTAAGAGAGATTTTTAAATTACGTTGAGGATTATTATTAGCAGTCTATTGAATGCATTACAAATCTCAAATTAATACAATTATAATATAAAAGAAATTACAAATTAATAAGATTATTATGAACTATTTTACATACTGTTATAGTATCGCTAGAAAATAAAATTATAGGGCGAGCAGTGACTGATTTTTAATTTATTTCGCGTATAATAGCGGAGAAAGGAGGAAAGAAGTTGTAGACTGGAACTAAATTCAACTGGAACTAAATAGAGATAGGCGGAATTTGGAAGGAACACTAGGATGAGCGAGTAAGAAAGTTGCTCAATGATGGTATCTGATTTCGTCGAGAAAAGGTTGTAGAAGAATTCGAACGAGATATGGATAAGATGATCGAGAAAGTAATGTCAGAATGTGAACATTTGATGACTGCTCCCTTGGGAAAGGACTTTAGGAAGAGGGGGTGTTAAGCGCAGGAATTGTCTATTCGATTGCATTGATTTTAATGACATTTAAAAGAATATTATTTGAACTATGAATTATTCACTCTTTAGTGAATTAGTTTAATTTCGAGACAAATAAATGATAATCCATTTCACAATTTTTTGTACATCTTTTAGCTTTAAGACTTAATTTATTTTTACTTTTAAAAATCTGGTCTTGCAATTAATTGTACATTTCGCTTATTCAGTATTTTCTCTATATTTTCAATTTTTCTTGTTGTTATATTAATATTTCATGCTGTTGCTGAATTAATATTTGTTACTTCTGTGTATTGTCAAATTGTTTGTGAGACAATGTTTGGAGTTCATGTTTTCTGAAACCGATGTTAATAAATTGAATTGATTTCTGAGCCAAGGCTTTCTGATTTTCTTGTCCTTGATGTTACCGATAACGATGTTACTAAATTCAATTTCCTGTTGGACCAATAATTTTTTATTTTGTATTTCTTAGTTATCATAATCGAATGTTTAAATTCAATGTGTTCTTAAAGCAATACTTCCTGATGTTGTTCTTGTTGCAAAATTGTACAATTTTGTTCTTGCAATAATAATCTCCTATTCTTGATATTTATTATTATTATCAACTGATATTGTAGTACATATACAGATGGAACAGCAAAGTGTAATAATACTTTTGTCCAATCTCTTGGAAATTTTAAATTTATGATTCGATTGGAGAGAAAAGGAGCGAGAATAGTGAGGGCATTTGACGCGCAAAGACGCTCAGATTCTTGTCTCGCAGGTATCCGCACAGAGGCAAGTACCGCGAGTCGAATGCATCTCTTTGTGTCGTTTCGGAAGATAAATCAACGTCCCGCAAAGACGCTATGACACCTGTTTCTTACGAGCAATGTGATCGTCGGTCCAAATTTCGAGTCAAAGAATTTAATCCTTTTAATCCCTTTCGGGACCATGTGATTCGATCTCCGAAAAGGCAAACATTAAGATGAAAACTACTAATACACAAAACAATTTTATTAATTGCACCATAAGTAATGTTAGCGACAAATGTGCAGACAGATATATATCTCAGAGATTAACGTGAATCGCGAAATAATCCGCTAATCCAAATCGTTTAAATACTGGCATGATGAAAACAAAAAATCCATGAGAAAGTTCTTCGGAATGATCAAATAGACGAAGCAATCCAGTTCTCTTATTACAGTAAATTTCTATCACAAGTGCTCGATTTTGATTTACATCAATATCAGAAGAAAGAAAACACCAAAATAAAAATAATTACTTTCGTTAAAATTAGTGACAAAGACGATAATAATAATCAATTGTTCTTATAATTATAATTAATGTTAACAAAAAAGTAATTTTTATTTGTGATTTCATAATGTTTGCAATTTTCTGTTGCTGCTTTAAAATAATATTTATACACTCAGAGAAAAAGAAATAGTGATGGCAATTATAAAAGTAACAACTATACAGAGTTTTATACGTAGAAAAAAGGTACACATAGTTGTAATAATATAAAATATTTATTCAACTTTGCATATACATTAATTGTACATATCGTTACGTTCAAGCACCAGGATTCTTTTATTCTACGGGATTGGGATAAAGAAGGAGGCAATGGATGGAAAGACGCAACGGATACTTTGCTCATGAGTTCACGCTTGGAAACGTGCCACGAACCGAACGCACCTATATAAGCCTCAAAATAAGAGCCAACGAACCGTATGATCGTTAATGTCTAACGAGACTGCGCACTCATCAGTTCTTTATATCGTATTTAGGATTCAAGGAATTGAATCCTTTTAACCTGAAAACGGACCTGTGAGAACCTGTGGAAAGTCAGAATCAAATACGAGGGTATTTAAATAATGTCAAGTTTCAAAATGAGCTTCGATTTATTATGGATTGAAAAATAATCATTACAAAATTATATTAAATATGCTCATTAAGTCTATACATAGACTCAATAAGTCTATACACTTGAGAATAATCATATAATTTAATAAACAAAATAATAAGCGTGAAGTCGACATAAATATTTGCAAATCATGATTTAAGAAACAGACGTAACACTTTTCTTGTGAGAAAACGTGACTGTGCTTCTTGACAGTGGATTAAATCAAAGCCAATTACGAGCTAAAAAGTATGAACTATATATGAAATACATTGTAGAGAGATTCGATAATTTCACTCTTCAACAAGTCGAGAAAGATGGATAAATAATTTACATCGGTGTTTATTATCAAAACAAGAATTTATTGAAATGAATTTCCATTACAAAAGTAAAATTTTATGTAGATATCAAATTAATGAAATATCAATTTCAAGTTAAAATTATGAAACACATTTAAAGTGCGCAGATGTGCGTGCGTGCAAAACGTTGCAAATGCAAATTTTTTATTATTTATTAATAATTGTATAAATGAATATAATTTTTTTAAGTATTTTATTTTACATTCGACTTTTTCTAAATTTGCGAATCACAGAGAATGTTCCTCAGAATAAAACAATTGTTTGCCCTGAAAAGGACAGATTAAATATTGTTTGGCAGAATTTTCTTCATGAAAGATGTTCAAAGTGACCACTATCCACAGGCTCTCATGCGTTTCAGTAAATTCATTTGAGTTTTCTGCAGCATATCGTCATCGACACTCCAAATGGCATGATGAAGTTTTGCATTCAGCTCTTCCTCGGGAAGCTTTCTGTAAATAATTTCTTTACAATGTCCCCACAGGAAAAAGTCTAATGGATTAAGATCCGGAGATCTTGCGGGTCAAGGTATTGGACCATACTGGCTCATCCAATGTCCAGGAAATTGCCTTTAAATAATTGGTAACTCTGGCGTTATGTGATCCAGCATCATCTTGTTGGAATATGATTCTATTCTTCTGCTAATGGAACTTTTTCCAAAAAAATCTGGAAAATTTTCTGTCAAGAAGTCCTTATACGCCATCTAAAATATTTAGCAAAATTATTGGACCCAGTATGTTCGTACTCATGATGCCTGCCCAGACATTAATTTTCTATCGAACTTGAAAATTTCTGAGTCGAGTGACTAGGATTTTCGTCACTTCACATATGCATATTGTGAGAGTTATACATTCCTTCTTGTGTAAACAGCGATTTGTCGCTGAACGAGAAGGAAATTCCGGATCCTCGTCTACTCTCCTCAGAAAATTTTCAAAATCTTTTTTTTTTTGGAAAAGTCTTCTTGTCATAGGTATTGCACATGATTGTAATGAAAAGCGTGCAGTTTTTTTTCTTTCAGGATTTTTTTTCTTTCCTCTGTACTGTGGAATAAGACAAATGATGCTGACGAGCTAGGACGAATATTAGTTTCAGACTCTTGTTCGACAGGATTTCCACATTTCCAAAATTTCTTTCGTCGCAATGTCTACCGAAGTCTTTCTCTTTTTTTCGATAAAACGCTTTCCGTTTCGTATAATCTCTCTGTTGCAAGTATAATAGCGACGGATATGTATAACAGCGATGAATATTTTGCTCAATTTGGATAAAATTCTGCATATCTTATTGCTGCAGATGCGATCCGTACGATGCTCCCATTCGTAGGAAGAGTTGCGAAGAGAGAATCGAGCTCCCGTGAAGAAATTGAATAAATAGCACAAAATCGATGTGCTTAATAATCCTTCGATATATTATAAGCGACTATTATAAGCGTCATTATCAGGACGATGGCAGCTTACACAAACGAAGAATACTACGACATGCTAATGCACTTGATATTTTATACAATTATTAATAAATAATAAAAAAATTTGCATTTGCAACGTTTTTCAATAAATTGTATTAATCTAAATCATATTAATTGATATTTTCATTTTTGAATTGCCGCGTTTTGATTTCGTACTTCTGAACACGTTTACAGTGTTACCACACAGTAATCAATAAAATCAGTCAGCTGCTCGCTACCGTCGTAAGTAAACACATGTGTGTTCGTCGTGTAAACACGTGTCCCTCTCTTCGATTACTTTCCACGCGCCTTAGTAGCGATTCAGAGTTATTCACATTAATTGATTGATTCGGTAATAAATCTCGTTTGCTCAATCAAGTGAGAATGTGTGAGTGTGTTGAAATGTGATCGAACTTAATAAATAAAGAGATAAAGTGTCGTTAATTATGCAAAAAGGATCAGTTTGCAAAAGGATCATAGGAGGCATCAGTAGTAAGTTATACCGAATAATGCATAAGTATGCACGCTCAAACTTGATTGAATATGCTCCATCTCTCTCTCTCT
>NW_012130070.1:422266-434033 GCF_000143395.1 Atta cephalotes | reverse complement strand
TAAGCTTATTATCGTATGTAATATATATATAATTAAATTAATTACTATATATATATATATGTGTATATATATATATATATATATATATATATATATATATATATATTAGGTGTACAACTTTGCTTCCGCCGTTTTTTCCGAAATTCGAGGCATTATTGTAAAAAACTGGTTATACATTTATGATTCAAAGTATTGTCCATCGCTGGCCACTACTTTCTCCCATCTTTCGGGTAGCGTACGAATCCCGCATCGAAAAAATTGGTCATCTTTTGAGGCTATCCACGAATCGATCCAATTTTTTACTTCTTCATAAGACCGGAAGTGCTAGTCAGCCAGGCCGTGTGCCATTGATCGAAACAAGTGATAGAGGGAGCAACGTCTGGAGAATACGGCGGGTGGAGTAGGACTTCCCATTTCAACGTTTCCAAGTATGTCTTGACCACTTTCGCAACATGGAGTCGAGCATTGTCATCCTGCAAAATCACTTTATCGTGTCTCTCGTAGTATTGCGACCGTTTGTCTTTCAATGCTCGGCTCAAACGCATCAATTGCGTTCGATACCGATCGCCTGTGATTGTTTCAGTCGGTTTTAACAGTTCATAATACACTACGCCGAGCTGGTCCCACCAAATACAGAGCATGACCTTGGACGTCAAAATCACCGTTCTTGAAGCGTTGAAACCACTCACACGTTCTTTCACTAGCGGCCTCACCATAAGTATTTGAGAGCATTCGATGAGCCTCAGCCGCAGATTTCTTCATATTGAAGCAAAAAATTAAAACCTCCCGCAAATGACGAGAATTTGGCTCGTAAACTGACATTTTCAATCAAGAATAACTTATGATGCAGACACAAATCGACTAATGTTTCTATGGGGTTATGTTGACAGATGCCCAAGTTTATTATATGACGTCTATGATCTATTTATTTCGACCACCACTTACCGCTAAAGCCATCTACAGAAAAACGGCGGAAGCAAAGTTGTACACCTAATATATATATATATTATGACATGTGATCTCTATATATATTGTAACATGACAATTTTTATCCGTCATTGTCGAAGATTGTCGGCAGAGGAATTTCGCGTCCTCCCAGAGGGCGAGCGCGCACGCGAACGCGCGAGCAAGCGCACCTGCGAACATGCGCTATTCACTTATTTGTTCCGTGTACTCTTTTCTGATAAGCACTAAATTCCTTGTTAGTATCTAGATTTAGAGTCGTCAGCGGATGCTCGTGATCACTATTTTATTTTATGATCTTGCCATCTCACCCACCATTAGAAGAAGTACCATCACCATGATGAGAAGAGCGAAGAGGGGAAGCCGAAGGAGAAGGCCACCTTATCCGGAAGCCTGAACACTCAGAAAATATGAAATCATAAGATTTCATATTTTTATATTATACGTTGCTGCCTTATATTGTATTATATCGCGCTAATTGTAGAATGGAGCGATGGAAGGTTTTTTGCACTAAAAACTAAAGCTCGCAATCGACGAGCTGATGTATATTGAAAATATTGCTATCGCGTTTTCAGATGCAATATTGGAGAATCGCGTATACTTGACATTTTCATGAACGCGATGCTGATGCGACATATTAAAATAAAATATAACAGTTCACAATCATGTTCGACCCGTTACTCGTGATGCCGTGCCAGAAAGAGTATGAAAAGCTGATGAGAGATAACTCATCAACAATAAGGACAACAAGGCAGACAAGGATAAACAGACGACAATATAAGACTGGAGCTCCGATTTCGAGGAGGAGCTCCGATTATTGATTCATTGGTTGATTCCCACAGCTCGCTCTCAGTCCGGATTTACTCAAGGACTATAAGTCTGCTCATAAAAAACTCATAAAAGAAGTGTAACGCGGAGTTATTTAACTAATTATAGGCAGAAATGTGGTGAAAACTTCTTTAATGAATATTTCTTTATTAAAGAAAAGTGTGTGTAAATTATTATTTATTCTGATTCCTCGCGGATTCCGAACCCGTGCCCGGGTCCTGGCATAACATAATTGGTAGCAGCGGTGGGATCCATAATCGGAAAAACTACCCTGGAAGACAGTTTATTTTAAATAGATGCGACAGAAAATAATCCGACTGAACACAGACGACTGTTCTCATTAATTTCGTACGAGAGCAACTTATTTAATATTGAGTCGCAAGATAATACACAAACAGAAATGGCGAATCAGCAATTATACAGGCCGCGCGCAGGGTCGAGCAATGAATCATAAATAATTGGCGCGGAAGTAGAAATCAATAGATCCAGAATATCAATAGAGCAAGAACCAAAATAAACGAACCAAAAAAAATTATTAGATCAAATATCGCAATCATCACAGGCTTGCAAAATCACATAAATAATATACAAATTAGGCAATATGAAAACGAAGAAGAAAGAGATCCTTAAACGTTACATATGAACGAACATTCACAGACATCAGAGAGTAGCCGAATAGAATTATAGGATACTTAAAGATAAAAGAGGCTCGAAATTTAATTCCTGAAGTAGATAGACATTCTCGACAGAAGCTATAATTTATTAACACAAGTACATACGCGATACGGAAAAAATAAACTTTGCTGAAAAATCCACTATTAGAAGAAATTTTAAATACGAAACTTAAAGGAAAGCTACTAGACTTCCAAACAAAGAACATCAGAAATTTTGAATAATTAAAACGGGAATTAAAAATAAATTATCTCGGAAAAAGAGGAACATCACATCTGCAATTCGAATTCAACATGTTGAATAGAAGCCCGCGGAAAGCGTGCATTCCTTCGGATGATGCGTCAACACAGTAGCAATAGAATTATATGAGTCATTAAGAGAAACGAGATCACATCCGAATAAAAGCGTGCCATATTAAAATCTGTACAAACCAGGATTTATTGAATTTTGAGTTAGGATTATGCAAAGAAATCAAGATGATCACAACACGATCACAAAAAAATATAATAATTTGCAAGAAACAATTAATGCTGCAAGCGCGGAAAAGGTGTAGGTGAGTAAAGGGTGTAATTTTACACTCGATAAATAACGACCGAAATAGAAATAATCAATTTCTCAAAAATCACTCGTGCAATGTCACAAATGTGGAAAATCAGGACATTGGCAAGGATTGGCATGAATTGATATGCGAACCGATATATCTTACCAAAACTCATAGGGGTAAACATTATTAAAAATTCTGCATTTACTACAAAAAACAGAGCATGAGAAAAATGAATGCTGGTGGCTGCACGAACGACCGGAAAAAGAACGCATTTGCCATCATGAAAAGAAAACACGAAAAAGTACATAAACACTACCGCACTGAAGGAGAAACGACACAAAAAACGAAGCGAAAACGAAGATTCATATACTAATATCAAAGAAGAAAGACGATCTAAAAAAACACGAGCGGCACATGAGCATCAGATTTCACAGATAACAGAAAAATCACACACGAGTACTAGATTGAAATTCGTGACATTTTCTATAAAAGAAATAAAAAAAGATGAATTTTCTTTTTGATTCAGGAGCCACTCTCACCTTAATAAAGATAGGAAGTTAAAGAGCGATATTAATATCAGACGAAGCTCTTATTGGAGTAACTGGTTATAAAATGCACATACTGGGAAAAATGCGAGCAACTATATCTCTAGAAAGGCGAAAAATAAAGCATACAGCTTACATAATTAAAGATGATTTTCCGATGGAATACGAAGGAATTCTCGGAATAGAAAAGCACCGAGCCAAATGTGATCTCGAAGAAGGGCACTTATGCATTGGTGAAATAACATTGAAACTGCATCCATAAAAGGACATTAACACCCCGTAACGAAATCATCGTCGAAATCACGAACGGCAACAAATAAAAACCAAACAGGAATTGTTAACTTCGAAGAAACACAACCTGCAATATTTATTGGTTGTTATATTATTGATTGTCTAGTAGAACCAAAGAAGTATGAATGTCCGATTAGCAAACTCGATAAGATGGAGACAGCGATAGACATAATAGTAGGATAACTATATCGATTCTAAATCCCCATGTATTCGTGCGTATACGTATATGCGGTATATATATGTGTGTGTGTGAGAGATCAGGGAAGGGGAAGTGCACACAGACGTTGGATCCGAGGAAGGAGGAAGCGCTTCACAGAAGCGCTTTCGTGTTAAAGGGGGAAGAGAGGTTTGTTCCTTCTCTCTCTCACCCGTTGCGTTTTTTTTCCAATCCTCCAGAGGTTTGTCTTCTCTCTCTCAGCCATTGTAGGATGCAGTTCTCTCTGTCCCACTCGCTATGGTCTTTGGATCATTCGTGATAAAGAAAAGAGATTTCAAAGTAGACAACAGATCACACAGAAAGGAGGCGAAAAAATATTTTAGGATTGTGGAGAAAACCCAGAAAGAAACAGAGATTGGAATTATAATTTTTATTCTTCAATTTTTATTTCAATAATTTGATTAACTTATTTGATGAAAAACTATAAGCCTTCTTATCATATATAATTCTAAATCGTCGAATAGAAGCAAGAGAAAAAAGGAAACTGAAAATAATTTTAAAATTGATATATTTAATAATTTAATTTTAATATATTTAATATATTTAATATATTTAAGATTAATATATTTAAGTATTATATTATACATTTTTTTTAACAAAACATTAATTTATTTTTTACTTTAAGAATAACAATGTTTACAATTTGCAGCGTCTACAATTTTATTAATAGCATATTTCGCATTCTACGACTGAAGTTTCATAAACTTTACGCAATTTTTTAAATGTATCACATTTATTATTAATAAAGTTTTGGCATATAATAGTCATAAATTGTCGAAATTTTTCATTAACTTTATGTACATTCCGCGTTAATATGATGCGTTGATATGTTATCAATTTCTAGATATTTATGCAATGTAAATATCAGTGCGAATCTCTTCCTCAAAATGAGTTGCGTATGTTTCGTAGTGATTTTGAGTAAAATGTTTTGTAAAATAATAAATAAGTAAACTGCAGAAAAATATATTTAAAAATTTATAAAAACTTTATGAATATTTTTTACTGTAAGGAATACCGAGATCCGCTGTATCAAATATTACCGTGCAATTTATTTGAATAATGTGAAAGACATTTAATGCGACTATGCAAAAAAAATTACTTTTTAGTCACTGTGTGAAAATTATATTTTAGTGACTGTAAAAAACAGTACATTTTAACATGGATTAAACGGAATGTAATTTGGTGGCGCAAGCCGCTCAATTGAATACGCGTAAAGGGTACGTCGCGTGGGAACGTTGCAATGATTTCATCAAATTGCTGGAAGAACAAAGTCGTATTAAACGCCTACAATTATCGATTAGTATTAAACAATCGTTGATCGCTTGTATCGCGCGGTTTGAAAGTTTGAAGGACACGGTGCGCGGACATTTTGTGCAGTGGGTGCCGAGTACAGTACGAGATTCCGATGATGTGAAATCGAAACGGCATTTGAAAGCCGTATACTGCCGTGATAAACTCTAGACATATCTCGCTAATTTCTCAAAGATGCGAGAGAAATAGTGCTAGAACGTGTGCGAGATGTTATATAGAGATAATGGATAATCAAGATAAACACTGCTTTTAATGGCGAATTTGTGTCAGATGATAAATGCGCGAATAAAAGTGTGAATATGAAAAATTATGAATTCTTCCTTTCGTTTAATTTAGAAAAGTGGTACAAGTCGCATGTCATCGAACCTATCCTGACATCGCTCGAGAAATTTTAGAAGCGTGATAGCGAATGGACGCTCTCGTGTGTGAATTTGATTGTCAACGTGAACAAGTTCAATCAGTTGCATGCAGGATGCTACATCGAACTTCCGCGAGAAATTAAAATGAAGAGAGCGGTAATCAATGTGCAATCTTTAGGCAACGCTTGCTTCGCGTGATCGGTGATCATAGCCGTAGAGCCGTTCTATCTCCAGTTAGAAATAACACAAATCGAAAATTCTCATATTCGCATTGTTCTACAATACTAAATCTCACATTCAGTTTCTGATGACATTGAGTTAAATTAAAAAATTTGAAAGTCTCAATGACATCTCCATTATGTGTCTGTATCATCGAAAAGCAAAAAGAAATTCTTCCATTACGATCGAAAGAGAGGGAAACATGTCAATCTCTTGTACGTGGAGGATCCATGCAACGATAATACAAAGCATTTTGGATGAATCAAGGATCTATCCCGCCTTGTGAGCTCGCAAATCAATAAATATGGACACAAGAAGTATTTTTGCGACCAGTATATAAATATAATTAAAAATTACGAAACATTTTTTGTAATTAAAAAATGTTCTTTGTGAAAATAATAAATTATACATTCTTTTTTTCAAATGTTTACACTATTATAGCTCAAGAGCAAAACTGGAAATCCATGCAGTAGATTGTGAAAAACAAAACAATTGCGCCATCAGGTTGCCATATGAAGACAAAAACTGAATTTCAACAAACACATCAGAAAAGAGCGCGTCCTATTCACTATCTATGTTGGTCTGGAATGTACCCTGGAGAAGACAGAGATGGACATGGAAACATTTAGCGTCACACATACCAGCATCATCTATTTAGTTTAGCATATTATCCGCTGTTCATACAACGATTCGTTATGCAAATATCGATTTCGTCACGTAACGATTGCGTCGCATGGTTTGCCAAGGAACTTAAAAATTTAGCGCATACTGTAGAGTCTATACTTTCGACTAATGTACCCATGGCAGATTTTACGTAAGATGATTGGCAAAAATTTAACTACGTACTGTCATGTGTGCAAAAAACCGTTCGTGCCGCGGATGACACGCTGGTACGCAATCATTATCATTTGATCGGGGGATACAGAGGTCCCGCACAATCAAATTGTACTATAATTTGAATTATAAAGATTTATTTTGCATTTCTGTAGTTTTCCATAATTTATCGGGATACGACACATTTTATTATCAAGGATATAGTTACCGTATACAAAGGACATGCAGAACTACTTCCTATAACAAAAGAAAAATACATTTCTTTTGTTATACGAAATATGTTGATAGCATTAAAAATGATCAAAAGAAAACTTGTATAAAAACGTTTTATAGATTCATTTAAATTTCTCAGTGCCTTAGAAAAATTGGCATCGTATCTTGATAAAGATAAATTGAAAATTAGTCAGAATTTTTTAATCTCAGCGCAGAGAATTTCGATTTTTTTATACGTAAAAATATATTTCCGTATGAGTACATATAATATACATTGATTGCATCGAAAAAAGGAAATCAAATTACTACCGCGCTAATTATTTCATAGCTCGCTGACAAGTGATACCGTAGAGCAATTACGCGCACGTGAATGCTGGGCAATGTGTCAACCATTGCCATACACCGATTTTCGATGAGTCGACGTAGATAATTTTGACCATTACGACAGATTCATGAATGAGTTATCAATTTAGAATATCCGCAATATCTTGCATTCCAATCTACCGTTTTGTCTACCGCGCGAGAAACTATCTGGTAAGCGAAAAAACAAGCTCTTTGCGACATTGTGTATGATAAAAAGCGTTACGTCATACATTGTCGCAATCTGCAGCAATTCGCCATATCGCAAAATTCACCGTATACTACATTTCGCGCAATCTTCCTGGCTTCACAATTACATTGAATTCAATACAAACAATTTCAGTACAATTTCAGAACTCACGTGAACAACGAATTCGAGAAAAATTTATACAAATTTATGAATAACGCAATTTTCGGCAAAATCATGTTGAAGTGCGACTCATTGAGATGAACGATATGGCGCGGAAGCAATGATCGAATTTTCGCAGTTGTAGCGTTTTTTCGAGAACCTAGTCGCAATGCGGAAACTCGAGATGAAGTTCGTCAAACCCTGAATATGCATCCTTGATATATCCAAGATGTATTTATATGAATTTCACCACGAGTATATGGCACCGTTGTTTCACGAAAATTGTAACATTATGTACATTGATAAGGACAGTCTAATTTATCATATTAAATGCAAAGACATGTATAATATTATGAAACGCAATATTAATAGATTCGATTCCACGACGAGCGATTACACGTTCGACAATGCTTATGACATTCCGCTAATAAGAAAAAAGTTCCGAGCTTGATGAAAAACGAAAACAACGGTGTCATCACGAATTTATTGGTCTTAGAGCAAAAATGCCTTGTGCGTCGATGGGAAGAAGAATACAGAGAAGGCAAAAGATATCAAAAGTAAAAATGTTATAGCAAGATCAATAATGTTTGTAACGATTATGTGCAATGTCTGAATAACGAAATAAAACGATAGCAATCTTGCATAAGATCTAAATTGCATGACGTGTACACAGTATCCGAAACGATCCATATGACGATAAACGATACATTGTACCAAATTCTACCGCTGCCATGGGAGCATTATAAAATATTATTATAAAATAATTTTTTTCATGTTTATGTATTTTTAATAAAACACATTTGTATATGATATATAATATGTTTAAATATACTTGTGTATAATACATTTTTGTATACGTAAAATGTGTTTTTATACGTATAATATGTTTGTATATTTAATTAAAAACAGTAATCCCTCCTTCGTCTCTTCATTTGGACCTATCCCTCTATCCCTTCTTTCTCTATCCCTTCTTTCTTATCTAAATTACTTGAACGCATTTGCTTTAATCAATTCTTTAGAATTCTTTTAGAAAATGTAACGCTATTCCAAAATGTCAATCGGGATTTAGGAACTTTCATTACTACAGAGTTGCTTCATTTATCTATACTGTGTTGCATAGTTTTGATTCCGGACTTCTGATCTCGTTAATAGCTCTTGATTTCTCGAGAGCGTTCGATAGTTGATCACGAATCGCTTTTATTCAAGCTGCATTCTCTCGGTTTGTTAGCTAATTCTCTATATCCTTTTCCCTCCTTTTCTCTTCCTCGCATTGTTCCATCTAACATTCCTCAAGTCTCGATCTTAAAGCCATTGCTTTTTCACGATATATATACTACCGATCTCGTATTTATTCCATTTAAATCTAAATTATTTATATATACAGATGATATTGTACTTTTATTCCTTTCAGTCATTGGAATTCACTTTCGTTGTCGCTATCATAAATTAGCTTAGTTTAGTCACTGATTGGGCCTTAATAAATGCATTGCACCTAAACTCTTCGAAATCACTACTTATCGCCGGTTCTCCCTCATTATGGTCTTTTTCTTCTTTTAACATTCTCTTCAATTCTAGATCAATTCCTCGCTCCTCTTCCATTAAAATATTCGGAGTCCATCTTGACTCTTCATGGTGTTTCCATGATCACGTCGTAGCAAAATGTCGAGCAGCCTTCCTACGTCTCCGTCTTCTGTATCCTTTCCCTCACATCCTCTCCACATTGCAGAAACTTCTCCCAAATGCTTGTAATCTCCCTGTTTAACTATGCTGACACGGCTTACATATCGACTTTGTCACAACAAATGCATAATGTCCAACATGTTCAAAATTCTTGTTTTCGTTTCTCGTATAATATTCACAAATATGATCACGTTTTCCCATTATTTCTACGATCTGGTTGAAAATATAACAGCGTTTCGTTCTCCACTTATGTTGTCTCATTTTCAGTCTCCTTCTGGCATTCTAGAAGGCTTCGTAGCCTTCTGTTAATTCTTTAATTCTGAATTTTATATTCGTGACACTCCTGTAACCCGTCATCATGACCTTTTTATCCTTCCCTATTCATGGTATCAAATTTAAAGTAGCTTTTTCTTATACCACCATCAAATTTTACAACATATTACCACATTCCATTCGTTCTTCTGTCTCCTTGTTTTCTTTTCGTCCTGCCGCCACCAAATTCGTATCGGCGAACAATCAATAACAGAATTTCTATCAAAATTTTGTTTGCAAATTTCCAGTCATCATTATTAAATAAAGCGATTGTAATCACGGTATTCTCTGTAATGGCTATATCTATTGAACTCTTGTCTTTACAGAATTTAACTGAATGATATCAACTATGTTTTTTATTTCATGCTTTAGCAGTCAGAATTATTCAAACTATTATGTTTAATTACTTTCATATTTTGTAATATTTTGTATGCTATTGTATATTCTGGAGAGCGGAGCATAGTGCCTCACCATTTGTGTATTTAATGTACCACACAAAACGTAATTTTTGTACAATAAATTGAAATTTGTTGTGTATATTTAATATATACATTTACATAAGGAGAAAAAATTATACAATTAATAAATTTCATCGCATAAACCTTATCTCCTTTTTTACGCCTTTTCAATTAGCTATATGTTAGGATTAGTGCCACGGATTATACTCATAGAATCTTTCAGCGATCGGTTTTTCACGGTAATCTTCCAGAAGATACGTCACGGGACAGTTATAATTTTCTGTACTTTGACGATTCTAAACACCTCTGTGGTTTTTGAAATTTTTCTTCTCAGACATGTTTTATTTTTATCTCAGTATAATGCGCAAAGATTTTACGCAAATGTTGTTTATCAACACTTCAATGTTTCAATTCGACTAAAATGACTGCGTATTCTCATTTCAATTTATAATAAGACCAGCTTCACGAAGTTCCTCGATAATAGACAGGATTTCATGATCATGGGCGTTGTAACCTGATTGCTCAAGGCCTCAAGGAATCGAAGACGATTTACAAGCTCGTTAGGATCGACCCAATGAACATAATCGATTTTATTGTCGTTTAAAGTTATGGTACGTACCTACAACTTTTTTACCTGATTTGTCGTTTAAACTCGCAAACTCGGTATTATACCTCATTCAACATTTTTACTTGACATGTCGTTTAATGTCCTGGCGCGTGATATGCCAGTTCCAACTTGTATTTTACCTGACACCAAAGGTGCTATTATATTCTTATATTTATACCTGTTGTTATCCAATATTGGATTATTTACTTTATAACTGTATATAGGCATTTGTTGCTAACAGTATATTTTTATATGCTAGTTTATCATCCTCTGTATAAATAGAATCGTCGAGAATTTTTTAAAAAATTAATTCGTATCAACAATCTAGGTGCCTTTGTGTTTTATGTCATCTAAGATCACGAAATCACTCGTGTCTAAATCAAACTATTTATCACCGAGCATCGTGCCGTTTTCGCTGAGATAGACGCCATAAACGTGATCGCTCTTCTCAAAAATATGTAAATACCGAGAAACATGTTTACATATTTTTGTCCCCGCGATCCCAATTGATTAATTCCTCCCGAACTTATTTAACTAACGTTTCAAGCGATTCATTGGGCAGCGGTTCATTTCATAAATGTCTTCAACTAAGGTAAGTACGATAATATACGTACTTCACTCGATGTAAAATTGTGTGAATTCGTGACGTGACGTTCGATTATTTTGTGAGTTGTTTTGTAGACAATGTTAATTAAAGCCATGTATTATCTATCCAGAAATCATTGCCATCATCATCATCATCATCATCATCATCATCATCATCATCATCATCATCATCATCATCATCATCATCATCATCATCATCATCATCATCATCATCATCATCATCATCATCATCATCATCATCATCATCATCATCATCATCATCATCATCATCATCATCATCATCATCATCATCATCATCATCATCATCATCATCATCATTCTACTTTACGTTTACCTTTACTTTTAACGTTTACTTTTAACTTTACTTAACTTTACTTACTAACGTTACTTACTTTACCG
>NW_012130070.1:409943-422246 GCF_000143395.1 Atta cephalotes | reverse complement strand
AACGTTAGTAACTTAGTACTTAATACCTTAGGTAACTTACTAATTANACCTATACTATCATCAGTCATCATCTATCGATCATCATCATCATCGATCATCGATCATCATCATCATCATCATCATCATCATCATCATCATCATCATCATCATCATCATCATCATCATCATCATCATCATCATCATCATCATCATCATCATCATCATCATCATCATCATCATCATCATCATCATCATCATCATCATCATCATCATCATCATTGTCTTCAGATTTTTTCTTTTCTTAATATTCTTCACAATATTGACTTCTTTCCTAATTGATTGAGATTCCTCATCAGCAGTGTTTCCGACAATCTGTTTCAGAGATTTGATGATTGGTTTAAAATGCCTCTTCAACGCTACTTCATCTATTTTAATGTTTTCAAAACGCGATACTTTTTACGAATCGAATCACTGGTTTTCACAATCTGCTACCCTCTCACGAACCTTCAGCTCCTTGCTGTTATCCATGTTGTACTCGAGAGGGAATATTGCATACCGACTAATAACGACTAACCAACCGTACAACGACTAACCACGGTATCGCATATTAATTAAATGCATTTTTGTAATCCATGTGTGAGCGCACTATCTTCGTCTATCATTACGAATCCATACTTTTGCTGCCAACAGCAGCGACACAATTCGTATAAATTCTCGTAAGACGTCGGTGTTATAATACATGGTCATTGTATACATGGTACAGATTGGTACTATTCTGTTTTTTTTAACAGGATCAATAGATTTGTTTATTATCACATATATATGGTCATTATTACATATAAGATGTTTCAATATCTTTGCGTACGTCTGACAGAGATAGAAACAATCGACATTCGCAACCCATCGCAAAGTACTCTCTGATCGTGTCTTATTTATCACATGCCACATCGTCAAAGATAAAAATGAAATTTGGAAGTACCTCGTTCGGAGAAAATGACATCGCTTATTGGAGAATGTAAAATAACTAATTTCTTCAATCGGAACTAATAAATTCTCCATAAATATCGATATATTATATATTTTGGCTATTGCAATGATTTCAAGTACACGTTCTCGAAGCGTACATGCGAACTTTCCTTTATACTTATCAGCACGTTTGTTTTATGCAGTTTGATGGATCACAGATAATATTACGTATAGAAATTAGCAGCATTTCTTTTTCAGTCTGTACTTTGTTCGACATTAGTCACATTGATTATTTGCGATTGTTGCACGAACCTCATATCTTTACCCCTCCATTACATTATATAATCTGAAAAATTGCATCGAAAGCGGATCTATTTATAGAAGCGCGTATAGCGAAACTGCTCAGTATTAAAAATGTTTCTTATCGTGTCGGACAATTGCGACATATATAGCTTAACTGTCAAAGAGATGGAATATGTATATCGAAAATTATTTTGCTACATTTAAGAATTACATAGATCAACTGGGACAGATTGCCCGAGCATACAAAAGTTGATTCAGAGATTCAGCAACATCGTCAGTACTTGATACCATAATTTGCCTTGTCATCGATCGCATATCGATCGTTTGTTTAAAAATTGTAGTAAATGTCAGCAACAAAAGGCCGTGACTTTTTAAATTTCGCGATAAACGCACTTCCATTCGAATTGCATATCCTCGGTTATCAATTTTGTGATCCAGGAACGCACTTAGAAAAGCCATTATATAGAGGCGATCGAGGTATTAATCTATTGAACGCGGCATGTCGTGATTACGACATAGCTTATTCGTGGAGCAAAGATCTCACGAAACGACAAAATATTCGTGAAAGAGGCGTGGAGACGCATTCCTGCAAAAAATTTAACTCTCGGAGAGAGAGCTGCTGCTACAACTATTTGGACGGCTAGGAAAATCAAGACGAAAATCGATATAGGTTTGAAAATGAAGAAGAAGTCAAAAGCGAATATTTCCGATAGCAAAACACAGCGGTATCATATCTATTCTACTGCTAGGAATCATTGGTTCGTTGCTCGGCGGCGCGGCAGGAGTCACAAAAGTTATAAACAAAGTTATAAACAAAGCCATGCAACGTCAATTGGAAGAACTGAAACGACACAATCGCGTTATGGAAAATCATGGAGTTTACCTCGCTCCGTACAAACATGACAAGGAGTCTCAACGGAAAAAATTTTTAAAAATAAAAAAAATTCAAAAGAAACGATAAAAATGCCAAAGAATATAACTATCAACGTGCAACTGCAATAACTGGCAAAACGCACATTCCAGATTTATTCCATCCATTTTAGAAGTATTTTTATGCGTACTACATTATCAACAGAGGAAGTATATCGAAAACGATATTACAAATTTGGGTGATGCCGAAGGAGTAGGTATTCATTGGGTGCGTAGCGAAGCGGGGAGATCGTGCTGTGTACTTTGACAGTTTCAGCCGAAGGAATTGGTACGCTACTTGAACGATGCAAATTGAGTATAATCGCACGTCTTATCAACGTTACAATCATAACTGTGGACAACTGTGTCTACAGATAGTTAACAATTAATTTAAGAACTGACATTGCATTATTTCAACATTGTATTCATTCACTAAACATGTCACTTACATTTATGCTGACTGGTAAGAGTAGCATCTTCGTGGCCTGCTACTTTCCGGCCATAGATTTGAGCGACGACGATTACGAGCTCAGTCTGACGAACTTCGAAACTTATCATACGATATTTAATGAAAATTCATTGAATAATAAATTTTATTTTGACGAAGACAACAAGGAAATTGTCATTTTCAAAAGATCGAAGTACGTGACATAAACAAGTCTCTAGATGTGCAATTTTACAATCTCATTTCAATGATATTGCAAGAGAGAAAACGCTTCGCAAAGAAGATGAAGAATACCTGTTGACTATTTTCGCTAATAACAATATAATGAAGATAATGTGCACTTATCGAGTAAATTTCATCAAACCTCACAACAATCGCTATTAGGATTTTCATCGAATCGCGTATTGGAATTACGTGGCATGAATTGGACGTATGATAAATATCATCAATGTAAATATATTGAATACAACGTGACTGCGTATAGCAACGACAAGTATGTGCACGTGATACACGAGTTTCTGTCGAGCGTGCCGCCACTATATTGTAATATAGAATAAGATATTGGAAAGACCGATACAGATCATTTACTTCTTGATCATCGGACAGAGCATTTTGGATCTGACGTTTCGCATTGTGAAAAAAATAGACGATTCCTTAATTTTTGCTGAGAAGAGATCACAGTTAGATTGCATATACGGAGACGACAGCGATAAAGTAATACGACAACAATAAGGTGAGATGTTTGTTTTGAATGAACAGACGAAACAGACAAGAGACATATTTTTTGCCGAAGAAGAACAACACCGATCAAAAAATTTCGACCTGTAGAAAGAAATTTATTGCGTCGAACGTTAAATTTTTACAATTATTGGGCTTTGTCGTACGAAATATCTGAGATGGCTGATACCTTGAATGGAGGCGAACCGATCTTTGACGACCGCATTTTCAAATTCGAATTTCACACGTATAATCCGTATGTTAATACAACATTTGGACATAATGATAAGGATATACAACAGCAAGATTTATACATGTTATTGTATGAAAGCATTCTCTATGTCGAAGATAGATTGACTTCAAAGGAAAAAAATGTATAAAACCGACTAAAGCTTGGATGTAATTTCGTGGCGTTCATGTTCGATGAAATTCGATACGATTGATCGTAGCAGAAATGGAATGATTAGTCTTATGTGATGTTTTCTAATGAAGTCTCATATAATTTGTATAATGCGAGAATTCTCGATTCTAATGATACTGCGAAAAGTGTATTGTCTAATGACAAACGACGGATACTTTTTATGTGCCGCTGAGCATGTTGTTTGGCTTTTGCGAAAATTATAAACATGATAATTAACGCTCATCACGAATTGATTTTGGTACGAGCGCATAATAATTACATAGTGGGAGGTCCAGCAACAAAGCCGAATTATTCAAAGTACAATGCCTTACGTTGCGTCGAATGAAGTTAAACTATCTATGCTACGAGCCTTGGAAAGTGGATGATATCTAAGTATGAGTTTCCATTCCTGAGAATTGTACGAGTATCCCTTATTGCCGAGTACAACGAAGCATTCCATCAAGACTGCGACTTAATTTGAAAAACCTATGTTTACAAACTGATAAAAAAATCATGATAGCACGTAAAACTTACTTCGACAGCTGTAAATTAATCAAAAACTTTATCTAAACCTTGAATTTTTTTTATCTGTATGATGATATCTGAATCTAAACTTTGACAAAAATAAAACGCAAAATCGCTATTTTGTATGATATGTATGTACATTTCCGCACGTCTTACTATCAAATCCCTCGTGAAAGAAATGAATCGTCATTCCAATTAAACTCTCTTTTGAGAAGTTATACTCTAATAACTATTGACTGCTCGCGTCAAAACGAGTCAAGAATGGTACCGTCGATTAGAATTTGAATTCAAAGAGAATATATCTACGAATAGTAGGATATATAAGAAGATTCTGGACCACTATGTGTTAGTGCGTATACATATGCGGTATGTGTGCGTGTGTGCGTGCGTGTGCGTGTGCGAGGGGTCAAGGAGGGGGAAGGCTCACAGACGTTAGAGTCCCGCGGCGCAGAGAATGACGTCGCAGGGAAGAGTTAACGGGAAAGGGAAAAGCGCATCACCGGGGAAAGGAGGTTTGTTCCTTCTCTCTCTCTCCAACCTTCTTATCTTCTTTCATCCGTTGTAAAATACCGTTGTAGAATTTTTCTCTGTCCCACCTGTTGCGGTCCTATTATTCACGCTCTCTCTTCCTCCCGTTGCATTCTCTTTTTCTTTTAAGATTTAATTTCATTAAATAGGTACGATATTTATGAAATATGACCTAGCAATTATAATAATATTTTTATTAATGTAATTAAAAAAGAGTCAAGCGCGTTTTCTTATCAACTAGTTTAATACTCATTGAATCATGTTACTAAATCATTATTATTAACTAATTCTTAATTATAAGGAAAGAAAAGGGAAAGAAATTAAAACATATTATATATTTAAAAAAAAATCTCGTATTTTATTTTTAAACTTAATACATTTCTTTTTGATGTTGCGACCACCAATTATATATTTTAAATACATTCTGTAACAATTCTTAACATGATTTCCACACGCACGATATTAATAATATTCAGATTTCGTAAAGAATCTATATCTTCGTAATCAGTATCGAAGATCTCAATGGTCAAGTTGTTGCAATCGAGTATATCAGCCAGCCATTGGCATTTTCTATGTCCCTTAACGTATACGAGAGACTTATTATCATCATTCTCTTCCGCATCAATTACAGCTATCGTAATCAAGCTGTATGGTATCATCCCATCTTCCCATTGCAATTCATGGTGATAAGCACTCAATCAAGAAGCGCAATACTTTTCTGATTTTGTCAGAAAAAAAGAAATTTCATGACATGGGGCATGTAAAAATGAGAGAGAATGGCTCCTTTTCTCAACACCGCCACTTCCTTCACGACAAATTTCTTTCCAACGATAAATCCTTACAGATCCAGAATGTTGGTATAGTCATGGTGAATGAGTTTTCGAGACTGTGCTCGAGTCCAAAAATCTTGGCTTTTTATCCATTATATTGAAAAGAGGGAATAGATTATTTTTCTTTTTGGTGACGATAATTTACATAATCTTGCGTACTACGTTACGACAATGGACTGTATTCAATCACGCGGTCATGTATGATAAGATAATAGGCGGCAGTATTCACTGTATATTTTCTTTGAATTCAAATTCTAACACACATCCATGATATCACTCTTGATGCAACTCGTTTTGTCACGAACAGTGTCAATGATTACTAGAGGAAAGAGAGATTCCTAAAAGAACCTGTCTTGAATCACGTTTCTACTTTCTACTTTCTTTTGAAATTTGATAGTAAGATGTATGGAAACGGCAAACATATCGTATAAAATAGCGGTTCTGCGTTTGTCGAAGTCCAGATCATCGTATGGAAAAAATTCAGAGTTCAGATAGAGTTTCACGTTGATTAATTTACAATTGTCGAAATAAGTTTTATGTGTTATTTTTTCTATTAGTCTGCAGAATAAAGATAACATATCGCGGCTTCTCGAGCTGAGTAGCCATCTTGATAGTCCACAAGTGCTCCGTCGTGCTCGGCAATAGAAAATACTCGTACAGTTCCCATGAACGGAAACTCATATTCAGATATCGTCCGCTCTCCAAGGCACACAGCATAGATAGTTTATTGACTTCATTTAATGTAATATAAGATATTCGCCACTATATCTTGAGCAATTCAAGTTTCGGCTCTGTCGTTGGATCTCCCACAATGTTGTTATCATTGCGCGCTCGTATCAAAATCAATTCAATTGACGAGCGTTAATCTCACTACATGTTTATAATCTTCGCCCAACAACATGCTCAACGTAACATACGTACATACGTAAAAATTAAAGTATCCATCACGTGTTATTAATCTTTTCACAGTCTGATCAAATATCGGAAATCCGGCATCGACTCAGTATCATTGAGTTCATATCAAATTTCGTCAAACATGAACGACATGCATTATTTCCAAGCGTTGGTTGCATTTTCTTCATTTGACATCAATCTTCCTTCGATGTTGAGAATACTTTCACATGATAGCGTGTATAAATCCTGCTGCTGTATGGGTATCCTTATCTTATCGCTATGTCTATACATACGTGTACGGTGTTGACGTACGGATTGTACGTGCGAGTCTCAATCCTGACGATGCGATCGTCAAAGATTAGCTCTTCTCCAATATTCAAGATATCAGTCATCTCAGATATTTCGTATTATAAAACCCAAGGATTGTAAAAACTTAACATTTGATGCAACGAATTTCTTTCTATCGACGATCGAATGTTTTTGATCGCTGTCGTCCCTCTGATAAAAATGTCTCTAATCTGTTTTGCTTGTTCGTTCAAAACAAGCATATCACTTTATCATTGTCGTCTCCGTATATGTAATCTAACGGTGATCCGCGAAAATTGAGCAATCGTACATCTTAATCCATAACGCGAATTGTCAGATCTGTAACACTCCGTATGATTATCAGAAGGTAAATGAACCGTGTCGGACTTTCCGATATCTTATATTCTGGTGACACGCTCGGCGAAAATTCATGTATCGTATGCACGGATTTATCGTTGCTGTATGCGCCCGCGGTCACATTGCATTCAGTACGAATGATATTTACGTTAATGATATTATATTTCTAATTTAATATGTCTAATTCGTGCCACTGTTGCGGCTCCAGCACACGATTCGATGAAAATCCCAACAATGATCCAATATTCTGTGATTTGATGAAATTTACTCGATAAGCACATTTGCTCTCCCTCTTCATTGTATTGTTATTAGTATAGTCAATGAGTACTCTTCATCCTCTTTACGAAACGTTTTCTCTTTCGTAATATTATTAAAATTGTAGAATTGCACGTTTTAGATACTTATTTATATCATGTATTTCGTACGATCCTTCGGGAATGACAATTTCTTTGCCATCTTCGTCAAAATAGAATTTATTATTAGACGAATTTATATTAGATATCGTTTCAAAATCCATCAGACCGAGTTCGTAATCGCCATCACTCAAATCTACGGCCGAAAAGTAACAGGCCGCGAGGATGCTCTACTCTTATCAATAAGCGTAAGTGTCAGTAACATGTTTGAATGAATACTGAGTTGAAAGAATGCAATGTCAATTCTTAAATTGATCAATCATCTGTAAAAATTGTAGACACAGTTGTCCATAGTTATTTTGATCGTAACGTTAAGGCATACGATTATACTCAATTTGCGTTACACCCAAATATCGCATCAATTCCTTCAGCGATCGAAAATTGCCGAAACTGTCAAAGTAAACAACACGATCTCCCCGCTTCGCGTACGCTATCCAATGAGTACTTAATCCATCAGCATTATCCAAATTTACTGCTCTCGTTTCGATATACTTCCCCTGTTGGTAAGCTAGTATGTATAAAAATACCTCTAAAATATGGAATATGCATACGTTTTGCCAATTGTTGCAGTTGGTAGTTATACCCTTTGGCACTTTTATCATTTCTTTGAATTTTTTTTTCATCTTTCTAATCTTTTTCGTTGAGACTCCTTGTCTATACTTGTACGGAGTGAGATAAACTCCATGACCTTCCATGATGCAATTATGATGTTTCAGTTCATCCAACTGACCGTTGCGCGGCTTTATTATCGTTTATAGCTTTTGCTACTTCTGCCATGCCACCGACCAACGAGCCGATAGCTAGAACGACTCCCAATAGTGGTAGAATAGATATGATGCCCTCACGTTTTGCTGTAATATTCATTTTTTCGTCAGCTTTTTCTTCGTTTCCAAACCCATACCAATTTTTGTTTTGACTTTCATAATCGCCCAAACAGTTGTGGCAGCAGCTCTCTCTCCAAGAGTCGAATCTTTCGCGGTAATCCGTTTCCGCGCCTCCTCAGCGAGTATTTTGTCAACTACGTCTCGTTTCGTGAGATCTTTGCTCCGCGAATAAGCTATGTCATGATCATGACACGCTGCGTTCAACGGATTAATGCCTCGATCGCCTCTAGCTAATCGCTTTTTTAAATGCGTTCCTGAATCACAAAATTGATATCCGGAGATATGCAACTCGATTGGAAGTGCGTTTATTGTGTGATTTAAAAAACTGCAGCCTTTTTTTGTTGACATTAGCTACAATTTTTTATAAATGGCGCTGGACCCAGATATGCGATCGATGGCTGCGCAAATTATAATGTTTCAAGACCGACGATGTTGCTGAATCAGCCTTTATATGCTCGGGTAATCTAATCGGGTAAATCCACAGTTGAGTCTATGTAATTCTTCTCTCGTAGTAAAATAATTTTCGGTATATATATTCCAACTCTTTGGCGGTTAAATTATGTGTATTACAGTTGTCCGACATGATAAGAAGCATTTTGAATACTGATCGATTTCGCTTTGCGCGCTTCTATAAATAGATTTTTCCTCGATCTGTTTTTCAATTTGTATCAGTGTCATGAAAGGAGAAGATATGAAGTTTGTGTGACAATCACAAACGATCAAAATGATTAATGTCGACAATAAAGTACAGACTGAAAAAGAAGTACGCAAGGAAACATGCTACCGATTTCTATATGCGATATCATCTACGGTTCATCGAACTGTGGTAAAACAAACAAAACAAAAATGTGTTGATAAATTTGCTGGAAAGTCCACATGGCTTACGCTTCGAGAATGTGTACTCGAAGTCGTGCAATAACCAAAATATCGATATTTGGAGAATTTATTGACATCGATTGAAGAAATCGGAAATTATTTTACATTTTTCAATAGCGATGTAATTCCAAATGAAGCGCTTCCAATTTCCATTTTCTTCAATGATGTGGCATGCGACAAACAAGATGTGATCAGAGAATACTTTACGATGGGCCTGCTTCTATCTATGTCAAACGTATGCAAAGATACCAAAGCATCTCATACGCGATAATGCAAATTTGTTGATCCTGTTCAAACAAGATGATACCAATCTGAAACATGTATATAATGACCACGTCAACACCGACATGTCTTACGAGGATTTGTGCGAACTGTATTGTTGCTGTTGACAACAAAAGTATGGATAGTAATAGATAGAGGCAGTGCGTTTACGAATGGGCGATACAGAAAAGAATTTAATGAGTTTGCGACAATTTAATGTGGTTAGTAGTTATCAATACGTCCTCCTCCTTCAAGTGCAACTACGAAATGTTCTCCTCCTTCAAGTGTAACATGGATAACAGCAAAGAGCTCAAGTATCGCGAGAGGAGCGAACAAATTGCAAAAAAACTGATTCGATTCATAAAAAGTATCATGCTTTAAAAACCGGTAAAATAGAGAAAGATATAACGTTGGAGAAACACTTTAAACCTATCGTAGAACCTTTAAAACTGATTATCGAAAACACTGCTGACGAGGAATCTCAACCGATTAAGAAAGAAGCTAATGTTGCGAAGGATAGAAATATTAAGAAAAAAAAACCAGAAGAAAATGAAAAAGACGATGATGAACATGATGATGATGATGATGATGATAGCGATAGTTTCAGGATGGATAATTTATGGCTTCAATTAACACGTCGTCTAAAAAAAGGCAACGTATACAATAAGCGAACATTACGTCGGATTCCAATTATGCATTACCTGAATCACACAAATTATCATACGAATTGTTATACGTTCACACGTTTCATCAGCCGAAAACGTTTATGAAACGCTCAATGAGTCGCTTGAAACGTTAGTTAAACAATCATTGCAAATGCGACAAGTGAAGAGTTGCATAATCAATTGAGACCACTTGGACAAAAATACATAAACATGCATCTCGGTGATGACAGAGAAAAGATGATCGATCACGTTTATACCTCAGTAAGAACGGTACGATACTCGGTGATACAAACAGTTCGATATAGACACGAATGATTTTGTGATCGTAGATGGAATAAAGTACGCCTGGGTATGAATTAATGTATGAATTAATTTTCAAAAGAATTCCCGATGACATTACCCGACTATTTACATTTAGAGAATTACATGATCAACTAACATATAAAAGTATATTATTAACAACGAATGCTCATAGGCGCAGTCATAAAACGGATAATCCAATATTGGGTAATAAATATAAGAATATAATATAAGAATATAATAGCATATAAATATAAGAATATAATAGCACCCTTGGTGTCAGGTAAAAGTATTGGAAAAGATATAATACCACACACCTTAACCTTAAATGACAATAAAATCGATTATGTTCATTGGGTCGATCTTAACGAGCTAGTGGATCGTCTTCGATTGCTTGAGGCCTCGCGTTAGGCAAGTCACAATGCCCACGATAACGAAATATTATCTATTACTGAGGAGCTTCGTAAAGCTAACTTGATTATAAATTGAGAATCATTTTTAGTCGACATCGAAATATAAATCAACAACGTTTATGTCAGATCTTTGTAATATTTTGCGTATTACCACAATAAAAAAATAAAACATGTCTGAAAAGAAAAATCTCGAAAAGTGGCGACTGGTGAAAGAACTTTACGATCCGGTGAAAAAAAATTTTCCACGCATCATAGTTTACGACTACGATGACCTGTGGCAGGCTGATGTGATTGAGATGCGCCCTTACATACGATTCAACAAAGGTTACCAATATATTCTTACCGTTATCAATGTGTTGAGTAAGTACGCATGGACTGTACCGCTCAAAACAAAAAATAAATGAGATGGCTACAACAATCGCAAAGATAATTCGAGATGATAGATGTCCGAAAAATTTGCAAATCGATATCGAAAAAGAATTTTACAATGCAAATGTACAAATACTTTTGAAAAAACACAATATAAATCATTATTCAACATATTCCGTAATGAAGGCGTCAGTCGTCGAATGATTCAATCGTACATTGAAAAATGATATGTAGAAACAATTTACGCACAATGGAAATTATAAATGGACTTGCTACCATGTCTAGTATCGGAGTACAACGCGCGAAAGCATCGAACTATTAGTATGCGACCTATCGATGTGACTTCTACGATCGCTAGTCCTACTCCGACAAACTCTTAAACACTGTGTATAGTAGCGTAAAGGCTGTCGCACTCTCGCGATTCAAAGTTGGTAACTCGGTACGTGTGATTAAATTCAAGACGATCTTTGAGAAAGGTTACACTCCAAATGAGACCAAATATTATTTATATGAGACATGGATGTGTTTAGAATCATCAAAGTACAGAGAACTAATCCTGTCACATATTTTCTGGAAGATTACTGCGGAAAACTGGTCGCTAGAAGATTTTATGAGTATGAGTTGCATCGCGTTGCTAATCCCGACATATATCTAGTTGAAAAGGTGTTGTAAAAAAGGAGACAAGATTTATGTGAAATAGCTGGGATTTGATAACACACAATTTTTGGATACACAAGGATAATGTGTTATAAAAAAAATAAAATTTATTATAAAATTTATTACAAATTGTTTAATTATTTTTTCCCTATATAAATATATTATACACATATTATACACATGTACATTCATACATACATACATACATACATACATACATATGTTTATACACACATTCATGCATATACGTTTATACATACGTGTATACATACGTATGTACATAGTTATATGTTATACATACTATAC
>NW_012130070.1:404384-408890 GCF_000143395.1 Atta cephalotes | reverse complement strand
ACACACACACACACACGCGCGCGCGCGCGCGTCGCGCGCGCGCACACGCTCTTCTCTCTCTCTCTCTCTCTCTCTCTCTCTCTCTTTCTCTCTCTCTCTCTCTCTGTCATTTACCTTGCAGAGATTCGCTATCTTCATACTGTCGTTATTTGACGAATAAATTTCGCTCGAGTTGAAATTTTGTTTCTACTTTGAGTGATAGTTTTAGGACATATGTAAACTCTAGATTTATAATAGATTCTAATCTAATAAATTGAGTTCTTACATTGAGCCTGTAAATGGCAGTAATTGAAAAATTTTTTATTTTTAGGTTTAAAAGAAGTTTTCTAAATAGAAACTGTAGATTAAATAATGTTAAAAGAGGTCCTATTTGATTGTTCTCGCCTTGAAAAATCTGGTCTTGCAATTAATTGCACATTTCGCACAATAAATCGCAACTATTTATTATGTTTCTTTAGTTATTTTTATTTTCAAGCCTTGATTGTTGTTTTTATGATTATACGATCTTTCATCTTCATCGGTACTTGCATCTTCGATATCTCTTTCTTTGTCTGATAGATCATTTCTTTCATTTCCTCGATTTCTTTATTTTTCTATGATATTTCTCAATGAATATTCTTATTTTTTGTTTGACTTCGGATTTGCATTTTATTACAGTTAGGTGACTCATGAATAATATTTCTTCAATGATTTGTAATCTCGATGGTTCACACATAATTCCTCGTGTGTGAATGGTATTGAGTCTATATTACCGTCGGACGAATTATTGTCAGGCAACTAATCTTCAGCTTTCTCGTCGTCGGAAAGATATAATTCAAAATTTTCGTCCTCTTCTTCTTCATCAATTTCTTCTAACAATTTCTAGAAATCATTTCTCTGTCCTTCGGGTCGTCAAGATTCAAAAATTTATTAGGACTGATTATATTGCATTTTACTTCTTCGAGATTTACAGGATTTCTTGACAAAACATTTATGTTGATTTTACCTGTTGATTTTATATACGATGTCATTCAGCGAGCTTTAGTCTCCAGCGAAGTATTTTCATATTTGCATCTTATGCATTTCTTAAACCAGAGTAATGGTTTATCTGTGACCGATGTGAATTTTCGTCCGTATAGGTATGGTCGGAAATGTTTAATACAATATACTATAACGCAATATACTATAATACAATATACTATAATACAATATACTATAATTATATTTTAATTCGTCATCAGAAAGGGTTGTGAAGCGTATGCTATTAATTGGTTTATATTTATTTCGCCTTGTGATAAAATGCCTCTTACGGCTATTCCAAAAGCGTTTGTTTTAAAATAAAAGGTTTTGAGAAATCAGGATATTGTAAAACAAGTTCTTCACTTAATCTTTGTTTTAATGTCTCAAATGATTCTTCTTGAACAGAAGTCTATTCGAAAGTCATTCTTTAATAAATTTGTTAGTGATTTCGCTAATTTCGAGAAACTGGTATAAATATGCGATAATATCCTGCTAATCCCAGAAATTGTTTAATATTTTTCGGAGTCTTAGGTCTTGGAAAATGCCTTACTGCGTCTAATTTTTTAGAATCCGGTCTGACTCCATCCTTGCTGATTACGCCCTAAATATGTTACTTCTGTTTTCAAAAATTCGCATTTGTCTGGCTGTAATTTTAGATTACGAAGTCGATTAAGAGATTATATTTTCTTTCGTGTTCCTCTAATTATGCGGCATAAATGACAATTTCATCTATGTAAACAAATTATTCCTGGTCTTGTAATTCTGATAGAACCAGATCCATTAATCTCTGGAAGGTGGCGGGAGCATTTTTTAATCCGAAAGGCATACGATCGAATTCGTAATGCCCGAAAGGAGTTGTAAAAACGGTTTTATGGCTATCCGCAGGATCCATTTTTATTTGGTGGAATCCGAAAGCCAAATCACACACGGAAAAATATCGTGCTCCGCCTAATTGGTCTAGAATGTCAACAATATTAGGTAATGGATATGCGTCTGTGACAGTTTTTTCGTTCAGAGCGCGAAAATCTAATACCATTCTCCATCTCTTATTTCCTTTCGAGTTTTCTTTTTTTGGAATTATGGACGTATTATAAGGCGATTGAGAAAATTTTACGCCTCCTTCGAACAGTTCTTCGACTTGCTTATTTATTTTCTCTTTATAAAATTGCGGAAATCTATATTGTCGTGTGTTTATAGGTCGATCATCTGTTGTAGGTTTGAGGCTGCAATACATTAGTTGCAGTTAGTCTTTCTCCAGGACTATGAAATCTATCTTGACTATTAGATATAAGATTTGTTATACTTTTCTCTTCTTGTGCATTTAAGTTCATTGTAAGCTTCCTTATTCATTCTAATAATTCCAGCACATTTCTGTAAGTCTATTCTTATTAGATTCCTCAGTCCTTGACATTGTAAAATATTTGAACAGTATATTATTCTTTTCTGCTCTCTCCTTTTGTTTCGACTTATGTTTGCGCATAAATTTTTCTATTATTTCTTTTGGAATTGAATTTTTGTGTTGATACAACAATTTTCGAAGATGGGTTATTTTTCTTTTTGCAATTGTAAGAGGATTTGACATTAGGATTACATAATTGTTCATTTCATAAGTTCTTCCAAGATAACATGTGAGGTTTCATTACCCGTGAATACCCAATCCTCGGGAATTTTATTCTTTCTTTTGATACGTCCTTTCTTTTTGATTTTTAAATAAGATTTTTAAATAAGATTGAGTCGCATTGCGTAGGTAAGTTTGGTTATTTCCCTTCTCGCAATGAACAGGAGTAGAATTTATTATAGAGGTACGGAAACCTTCCTCTGGAATTCTAGAATTATATAAATTTTCAAGAGTATGTTGGATATGGATGGATATTGGATTTCACTTTTGATTGAAATGATAAGAGCACATCTGATATCAAAAATTTTATTCACTATCTTGCCCTCTCGCTCACTAATAGCCCATTGCTGAACTTAAAGAGGGCGTCGCAAGTAATTATAAAGAAATGAACATGCCCCTCGACATTAAAAGAATGTCTTTCAATCAAAGAAAAATAAATTTTTTTTTTAAATGAGTGGACTATAATAATGTGAAACTAGATGCGTTAATACTAGTGAGACTTAGTTGACAAATAATAAAGAAATTCTGATTATAACATAATAAGTCTTAAAGAGAAAGAAAGAAAGAAAAAAAATAAACTTATGAATTTAAGTGAATACATCTTTGTCCTTAGATCTTATAAGAGTATAATTTCGCGTAGAATAATCCGAGTTTAGACAGAATTAGTTAAACAGTTTCAATAGGGAGTGGACAAAGTTTCGCGATAGTGATGTGTACAGTGCCCTTGGACATCTTCACAGCTACTCTCCTGATCTCGACCTGGATGAATAGATGTTACGCGCCCCAATCGCCATTTGAATGGGGGCAAGTTTTCCTCCATGATTAGCACCATCGTGCTAACCTTCCTTCAATTGTAGGAAGGCTCTTTTCCATTTTGTGCGTTGTAATAACTCCGACAAGTACTTCTTGTTTCATCTTCTCTAAAAAAAATATTACTGCAGATTTTGGATTAGCAGTCATTTGGACAACTTGGATTCAGGCAGATGCGTCAAGTCGAGATCGGTCACCGAATTTAAGGTCTTTCCAATTAGAAAATGAGTAGAAGTAAGAGGAATGAGATCATTAGGATCTGTCGATATAGGAATTAAAGATCGCGAATTTAATATTGCCTCTATCTCTGTAATTAATGTATAGAATTCCTCGAATATTAACGATGCATTGTTTGCAACCCGTTTTAAATGGCACTTAGTGGACCCTTTTTGTAAGTAAATAATGACATTATAATATAATTATATTGTCATTACTAAAGAGATGAGTTACAATTATCAAGATATCTCAATTTTTCAAATGTGACTTTTAATTAGTTTATTACTTATTAACAGCTACTTCCCAGTAAACATTGTTTGATGCAGTAATGTAACGTAAAAATAACGAATAATAATACAAGTTACTTTTATGATGTAAAACTGTTATATATCATGCATATAATTATATAATATTACAATGTTTACAGTATAAAATATTACTGCATTTTAATATTGTTATATAAATGTTGTGTAAATTTTTTCTGTACATATTATATAATTCAGTTATAAACGTGATTGAAGAAATTTCCGTTACAATAATTTAAAAACAGTTTCAAACCATTATTTATCTGTGGGACTAGATTATTACAGTGAATTAGATTTTAGCTTAAATTATATGTTTAAATTATAATTATAATAAAATTATAATAAAATTATGTTTAGTTTACACACACACACACACACACACACACACACACACACACACACACACACACACACACACACACACACACACACACACACACACACACACACACACACACTACTACTACTACTACTACTTACTTACTTACTACTATTATTACTTACTTACTTTACTTACTTACTACTACTACTACTACTACTACTACTATATAATATATA
>NW_012130070.1:393782-404364 GCF_000143395.1 Atta cephalotes | reverse complement strand
GTTAGTCGTTATACGTACGTTACTTAGTACGTATTAGTATAGTACTATATATATATATATATATATATATTATATACTACTACACTACTACACACACACACACACACACACACACACACACACACACACACACACACACACACACACACACACACACACACACACACACACACACACACACACACACAATTTTTACTTACTCATATATCTCGAATTTTTATTCACTCATACATCTCGATTCTCAATAATTTAAACTGATTTAAACTGCACATTTTTGTTTTTATTATTTTTAAGGAACAGTCTGACATATAATATCGTCCGTTTTACTTATTAGTTTGTACACAGTGTATTATCTTTGACTCATTTGACTCATTTGAAAATTAACCGTCACAATATTCGGAATGGTTGTAGTGCATTTATATTGCTAAATAATTTGCGGATTCTTTATCTTTCGACTTTGATTTTTGATGTTCACGTCTTTCATGGCTATGGGTGAATGCATTAATTTTTCTTTATAAAAAATAATTGGTAATCTTTTTTATATCTGCACAGATATAAAATTTTTATTTGTTAATTGTTGTCACTGGAATTGTCAATCATTGCCAATAGAATAAGGAGATTGAGTTGTCACTCTACTGTCTCTGAAGAAGTGAGAATTTTACAACATATGTTCAGACATACTGATGATGGAAGCAGGCCGAAACGTCAATGCGTAACTAATTATACTATAATTTTTCGACAATAAACGATTTTTATTTCCTCACTAATAACCGCGCAAAAACTCTCATTGGGCTTGTTTATTTTTATTTTTTGATATTCTCAAAAGTTTGGTTACTTGTTCTATTTGAATAATATAAAGTTAAAATGTAAAAATCTATACAAAAATATAAGTGTATAAGTATACTCGTATAAAACATAACTGCATGTAAAATATAATTACTAAATGTTAATTGCTAATAAATGTTAATGCTAAGAATTATAATGTACAATATGTTGTAATATTTATACAAAATGTGTGCTATATATAATTGTACAATTCTACTATGTATAATACTCTACTGCAATGTAACAATATTACTTGAAAATATATTATTATACTGCAGTAAAGTATTGTAAAATCAACGAAAGAAAAAATGTGTTGTTATATGAAATTGCTGATGATGTGCATTGGTTAATGTTGACAGATGTCAAAGGCATAAAAAAAAGTGTGTTGTGGGCCCAGGGTAGCTTTGTACGCTTACTAAGACCAAAAATAAAATACTGTTGAGTTACAATTCTTTCTTTCGTAATCATATCTAGTTTTTTGCTAAAAAAAAAGCATATGCGAGAAGCTTTGCTTTTCTGTTTCAATTTGAAGAAATTCGGCCGAATCGCATCAAATGCTTGTAGAGGCCTATGGCGACAATGCTTTATCGGAAACAACGTGCAGAGATTGGTTTCGCCGGTTCAATGACGACAATTTTGACCTGAGTGACAAGAAGCGTGAAAATCGGCATAGGAAGGTTGAGGACTGTCAATTGCAGGTTCTTTTGGACGAGGACGATACTCAATCGCAAAAAATGTTTTCCGAGCTTTTTGGATGTTTCTCAAGCAGCCATTTTCATGCGGCTACATGCCATGGAGAAGGTTCAAAAGATCGGAAAATGGGTGTCGCATGAACTGAACGATAGGCAGATGGAGTGATGCTGCAAAACACATACTAAATTCTACTTGCCAGACAAAAAAGAAAGTTGTTCCTGCATCGGATTGTGACAGGCGATGAAAAGTGAATCTATTTTCAGAATCTTAAACGCAAGAAATCTTGAGTTGATCCCGCCCAACCATCAACATCTCCCTCAAGACCAAATCGCTTCGGATGGAAAACGATGCTATGCGTTTGTTGGGATCAGGAGGGTGTTATCTACTACGAGCTGTTAAAACCTGTTGAAACTGTTAATCACCGCTACAACAACTGATCAAATTGCACTGTGCTCTGCATGAAAAAAGGCCGCATTATCAGAAAAGACAAGCTGATTTTCCTTCACGACAACGCACTATCGCATACATCAACAATGGTCCAAAACTACTTGGAGACACTCAACTGGGAAGTGCTACCCCATCCCACTTACTCATCAGACCTGGCATCTTCTGACTATCACCTGTTTTCGATGGGCCACGCGCTCGCTGAGCGGCACTTCGATTCTTACGTCCGAAAATGGTTTGATGAGTGGTTTGCCTCGAAAGATGAAGAATTTTTTTGGCGTGGTATACACAAATTGCCCGAAAGATGGGAAAAATGTATAGTTAGCGAGGGCAAGTACTTCGAATAAATTTATTTTTGCTTCCTAGGAAAAAAAATGTGTTTTTCTGACTAAAAAACGGATTTAAGCTTAACGCCTGGTATAACTTCTGTTATATTATATGTTATATTTATGAGTTGGAACTTACAATTAACCGGTAATGTTACCAGTAATAATTATGTTTATTACTTGTAACATTCTTTATTGCACTTGTATAATATCAATATAACAATGTTACTAGGTTTTTATTTATTTTGCATGTTTTATAAATATTTTTATTTTTGACAGTTAGATTTGTATTGCTTTAACCGTTTATTTTTAAACTTTATATTAATGAAAAAAAGAATTATATTTTTTTATACCGTTATCGAAATTAATTTCTAATACGTCTATATAAATTATTTCGGGGTTTTTTACTTTATATATAAATACGGCTGATGACGACTTAAATAGTCGAAACGTTCCGTGAAATTATAATAAAAGAATAAAGTTTACTGTTTATACCTTTCAAAGTTCATTTATTGAAATGACTTGGTAGAAGCTCCTTATTTATTGTTGAAATTTATATGAGCAAATTAACTAATATATTTTCTATTGTAATTATTTATATAAACGTTTTATGTCAAGATATTTTTTATTATACAGTTATTAATTTTATTCTTCAATTCTATAACTGTTTATTACTATTTATACAATTTTCTATTTTCTTTTATTGAGAGTACAAATTAGTTCGATCCATTTCTCTAAAGAGCTCCAGCTGTTATGAATGGTTCATAGTGACAGCTGATTTGGCGGTTTCAGAGAGGTTAAACATCTGCTAATAATATTCAGTTTATATCGCTTTGAGTTTCATACAAAAACCTTGATTTTTACTGTGTTTGAAATGTTGAATTTTGTGTTAATCAAGCAGCATTTGCGGAAGGTTTCGATTTTCTGCTTTAATTGGAAGAAAAGTGCGGCTGAAACCTATCGAATGCTTGTCAAAGTTTATGGTGATACTGCTCCAACTGATAAATCATATAGGGAATGGTTTCGACGTTTCAAGGATGGAGATTTCAGCGTAGAAGACAAGCCTCGCTCTGGACAGCCAAAAAAATTCGAAGACAAAGAATTAGAGGTATTACTCGAAGAGAATCAGAGTCAAACGCAAGAGGAACTTGCAGAATCATAGGGGATAACTCAACAAGTCGTTTTTGTACGATTGAGAGCCATGGGAATAATTCAAAAACAATGAAATTGGGTGCTTTGAACTGAAACCGAGAGACGTTGAGAGGCGATTTTTCACTTGCGAACAGCTGATTCAAAGACAACAGAGAAAAAGTTTGTTGCATCGGATTGTGACTGGAGAAGTGGATATTCTACGACAACCCCAAGAAGAAAAAACACTTCGCTAAGCCCGGTCAATCGTTGTCATCGACCTCAACATCAACATCACAGTCGAATATTCATGGTTCGAAGATCATGCTCTGTATTTGGTGGGACCAAAAGGATCTTGTTTACTATGAGCTGCTGAAATCTGGCGATTCCATTACGGGCGATCGGTATCGGCTACAATTGATTCGTTTGAGCCGAGCATTGCGAGAAAAACAGCCGAAATACGAGTGAAGACATGATAAAGTTATTCTTCTTCATGACAACGCTTGGCCTCATGTCGTTGAAGTCGTAAAAAATATTTGAAAATGCTCAAATGGGATGTTTTATCGCACCCGCCGTGTTCTTCGGACATTTCTCCTTCTGATTACTGGTTGTTCCGAAGGATGCAACAAGCACCAGCTTCTTTCGCAGAAATCGAAAATTGGCTCCAAAATTGGATCGCCTCCAAAGACGAGTCATTTTTTCGAGATGGAATTCGAAAATTGCCTGAGAGATGGGAAAAAATAGTAGGCAGCGGTGGACAATACTTTAATTGATCTGTTCATTCATTTTGTTTTGAAATAAATGTTTTGAAACAAAAAAACGGACCGAACTAATTTGTACTCCCAATATTATAATCGTTGTTTTTACAATATATTGTATTTGTGAAAATTTGTCTGCATCAGGAGACGCGATAATGTCTTCGGCTATGTTAAAAAGAAAAAGTAAAAGACATAAAGACACTACAAGTCTCTTATCTCGAGTTACAAAAGTCCATTTTTTGGAGGTACAGAACTACTAATATATAAAAAATTTTGAATCGCATATAACATATTCTGAAAGGCGACATCGCCACGAATAATTTGAGCTAAAAAAAATAAAAATCGGTCAAGCCATTCTGGACATACAAGCGGTCAAAAAGTGATGATTGTTGTGAAAAATGAAGTAACTTCTTCTTCTTCTCTGTCTACAGTCATATGCACCTCTCTTCTCTCTCACCTTTCATTCACTCCTCCCCCAACTTCGATCAATTCCACTCTCCGCCACTTCCACCACTCCTCTCTTTTTTGTCCTCTCTCATCTTCATCCTCTGAAAGTGTCCGATGTTCACTCAGGGTCATGACCTTGACAATGTGAGTCAAAGTCGTATTAATTTTTTTATATTATGCATGATGGGTGACTGCTATAACCTTCCGAAGGTTGTTCGGTGTGCTAATCTTCATAATGTGTGGAAGGTCATTGGAGATGAATTATCTTTTGATGTCACTAAGGGTCATTACCTTGATTGACATATATAATGGTCAGCATCATCGGAGAATTGAATTCCCTATTTCATTTTTAATAACTTCTTAACGTGAGATGGATGACTGCTTAACTTTCTGAAGGTTGCAAGGAAATGTAGTGAGAAAACAAGTATCGTATGCCGCAGATCTATGTTAATAAGTAATAATTTCAGATTAAAAAATAAAATTAAGTAAAAGTTACCGAAATATGATGAAAAGGCTATCCAAAGTTTGCATATAATTATAAAGAATTAAGACAAATTAAAAATAACGAATGGCATTTCGAGCCCAATTAAGTCATTCTCAATGTTATAATTACAAAGTGACAAGTACATACACAGTTAAAATAAAACGATTTTAAACTGATCGATAAAGAAATAAAAAAATATATGTACAGACTTCTAGTGAATGTATATTGATGGTTATTATCGCAATTTGTCGTTATAAAACTGACATTACGTCTCAGTTGATGTAGCGCGTATCATTATGAATATACTTAAAATAAAGAATGGGCCCCTCCATCGCTCATTTTTATGAGAACGTAACTATACATTCTTCGTCTCTCCGATTTTAACACAATCTTTAATATTTATTCTGATTGCAACAAAATAAATTATTAATATTGTATGAATATATTAGGTATGGGAAAAAGTTCGTGGCGTTTTTCCCATTAGATGTAACGGGAAAAACGCCACGAACTTTTTCCCACACCTAATATAATACTTTTTTCTTTGTTTGCGAGGAGGAGAAAAATCTTCACATAACCCCTCATCCGGGATGTTCCCGAAGAAAAACCTAACCGTATGAAAGAAAGACACCCAGAAGCCGGTCTGCTGATTCGAGTCTGCGTCTCTCCTATAAGAAAAGACAGCGAACATCGCCTATCTGCTAAAAGCTTCCCCTATTCAGCACTTCCGCAAGATAACAATGAGCATAAATCAGAAAATTATTTTGCATAGTCACAGTATTTAATTTTGCAATCTTGAACGACTTCGGGATGAATATGTCTGTTCGCTCCAAAAGGGAAGTGCCTTAAGGATTGCAGCGCAAAAATAAAAAATGCTTGGAGATAGTAGCGCATAAATCAGAGAATTATTTTACATAATCAAAGTATTTAATTTTGCAATCTTAGTTGGAATGCTTGGAAATAGTAGCGCATAAATAGCACATAAATCCTGTATATTTAATTTTCCAAATTTTTAATTTTCCGATTGTTTTTAATGAGTGGGGGGACTGACTGCCTGCACATACCGACGATTTATTAATTTTCCTTAACATCAGTCGAATATATAACTCTAAGCGTTTTGGAAAGTTGAAACCCTTATCAAGACCAATATTGAATTTTTCCTTCAACATCTTGATCATTTTCCATCTTTATACGATAGACTTCTCGTCACGTTTTACATTGCACTTTTTCTTGTATAATTTTTTTAAATCGGGATGTTTTTGTCTGAATTTTCATTGGCAATCTCTTTCACTGACAGTATTTTTCAAATAATAATTTCTTTTAATAATTTCTTTAAAATAAACCATTTACTTTCTAAATCTTTTTTGTATACATCACACATTTTCTGACGTTTCATTTCAGGATCTGTTATGTACTGATCACGCGCCCTCTGACATTTTCTTTCAGAATTCATAACATATTTTTCTCTGTGAGAAAAAGCACTTTTTCTATTCGTTTCGATCGCTGTTCTTCCGTGCGTCTTTTTCTCAGTACATCCGCCTCTCGTCTTTTAAAATAATGTTAATGAAGCAGTTGAATTATAGAGATACGGAAAATGAGTTATTGTTACCTTACAAACATTGCATGCAGTTATTGTTTACCTTACAAACCTTGATATGAGATTTTAGCAAAGATCGATCATACGTCACGATGCAAGGATTTTATGCCAAAACAAAATTGATGTAACAATCGCAATCACCATAGGACCACAATTAAAAATTATAACTGTCGCCTTGCGACTAAACTTCAGGAAATACTATTGTTCTGAAAGTCATGAAAAAAAAATAATCTGTCCAAACTCGAATTTTTCCATTCAAATTTTGTATATTAGCATTATGGTTACCTTCATGAGAATCATATAGAATCATATATAATAACAATTTTTGTGTCGTAATGACAAGCAATTTATCCATCACCGAAATCACTGTGAAGTATTTGCAAATGCTTCTTCTTCGAATTATCGAATGGAACAATCCGAAATCGGGAAATATTGTTAATTATACAGGCCGAGGTACATAATCAGAATTTCTTTCAAGTAGCATATTTGAAATTATCTATCGTTTCCATCAACCATTCTTTGGAAGCCAAGATGTTTTTTTCCGTATTATCATAATAGAATTTGTGACACTGACGATTCAATTGGCGTTTAGAGCAGCCTTCTAGTGATGCAAATATCAAACCAGATTTTTCCAATTAAACGCCTACAGTAAGCCAAAGTTCTGCACTATTGCAAAAACGCTATAATAGCGAATAATTTTAGTTTGAGTGCGTAATAGGCCCAAAACAAAATTAATTTTTGTAATTGTAGGCGGCCTATGGCAGCCAAAATTCGGCGCTACTGGCAGCCGATGCTTTCATTCAGCGCTTATGTGGCAGCTTTTATGCAGCGCCTGAACAGCCGATAAATTTCTTTTAATTTTCTGGATCTATAAAATAAAAAAGTTATATAAATAGGTTATTATATAAAACAAATAGACTAATAATTTGTAAGTTTGGAAATAATTTTTACATATAATGACACTTTCTGAGAGTAAAACGAAATTCTTTTGGAACGTTTACGTGAACCTTAAATTATTGAAGTTTATAATTAAATTTTATTTTCAGAATATGAAAGAATTAATCGTCTGCTTTGGCGCTGTATAAGGGCTGCCATAAGCGCTGAAATAACATATCGGCTGCTCTGACACTGTATGAAGGCTGCCGTAAGCGCTGTATTAAAATGAGTACAATAAAGTTTTGGCTAGCCCTACGTATCGATATATTATTATGAATAAAAATTTCTTATCGCAGTTGAAGAACTTCATGATATTTCAGAATATCATTAAAAAATAAATCTCTATGTCGAAGATCGTATTAAAATTAGAGAGACGAAGAAAATGTGGTTGCGTTCTCATGAGAATGGAGAGGCCCATTCTTTATTTTTAATATATTCATATAATCCGCATAACCCAGATTTTAACAGGTGCTTTGAAGCCTACTATTTTGAGATACTGCGTAATGCGTTGTCGATTTGTGCGCATTGTCATGCGACTGCAGATACGGCGATGCATACGCTATTCTTTTGCGTATCTTGGACCGCGGCCCAAGAAGACTTTATTTTTTCAGCAATTGGGGCTCGATGTCCTTGATATATGATTCCATTGTGAGGGCGGCTAAGTGCTCCGTTACATGTTGGACAGCCCTCGCGGATTTCTGCAAGGTTGTCGTGCGCAAAAAGGAGTGCATGATCAAAGAGCGAAGAATCAAATTGAAGCGTCAGGTCCTGCAGAGGCAAAGGGCTCTTTTAGCTCGAGCCTCTCTGGAGATCTGACAACTATGTGTAAAAATGTAGATATAATGTATTTATGATAGTGTTTAAGGCAGTTCAAAGTGAACACACATCAAGTGTACCCTCAAAAATTTAAATTTTTTAAAATTTAAATGATTATCTGATAATATTACCATGACAAGTAACTGATATATTAATAAAGATGCCAGTTCAAAGAACATACATATAAAATGTATCCTAAAAAATTATGCGTTTCGCAGATTTCTTCCGTGTCCAGATCCATTCTTGGAAACCAACGTTTCATGAATCTTGCAGTTCATCAGGACGAGGAGCACCTGATACTGAGCTGTTCCTCCAGGTCGTTCTCCTTTTACATATTACGCTAATTGTTGGAGTGATGGAGAGAAAGAAGAGAATTGGGGGGGGGGGGGTAGGGGGGGATGAGAAATCAGTCCTCATTAATCGAGAGAATAGTTCTCCATATTTTATTTATGTTGTAGCCATTATCTCTATTTAGATTGTTAGGATTACAGGAGAAATAGGAGAGCCTATTGCCGCTCCTAAAGTTCATAAAATTGATTGTTACAAAAGAAATAAGTGATTGTTAAGCAGTGGTCTGTTAGCGGAATGAGATCGGAGGAGACTTCATGTGTGATCTATATTATTTTTAATGTGTTTTTTATTGAGACTTGTGTGAAAAGGGATTCTACATCGAAGCTTACAAGCAGGTCTGTGGGATGTAGTCGGATTTTTTGCATCTTTTGTATGAAGTCCGAAGTTAGTTATGTGTGATTCGGATTTTCCAGTGAGGGGTTGTAGTGTTTGTGCTAGGAAGCAGAATAAGTTGTATGTCGAGAAGTATATGGCGTTAACGATCGGTCTGAGTGGGATGTTTGATTTGTGTACTTTTAGTAGTCCGTATAGTTTTGGTGGCTTGGAGAATATGTAGGTTTTAATGTTCATTTGGTTTTATTCGGAATGTTGCTTTTTTTCACCAGGATCTTAATCTGTTCTGCGCAATTGTATTAGATCTGTTGGATCTTTGTCAAGCTTTTTATATGCTTTGTCCGAGAGAAGGTTCTTTATCTTTTTCTTATAGTTTGATATTCATGACTATTGTCGTGTTGCCTTTGTCGGCTGGAAATATGATGATGTCTGTATCCCTGTTCAGGTCTTGGAAGGCCAATTGCTCTTGTCTAGTGATGTTTGACTTTGGAAAGGATACCTGTCTGCGGTTACCTCCCGCTAATAGAGCACTGCTTAACAACCATTTACTTCTGTAACAACCAATTTCATGAATAAATTTCAGGAACGGCAATGGGCTCTCCTATTTCTTCTGTAATCGCCAACATCTTCCTGAAGCATTTTGAGAAAGTGGGCTCTCAGAAAAATACTCAAAAAACCAAAAGTTTGGTTCCGTTATGTAGACGACACATTCGTGATATGGAGACATGGCAAAATCGAACTTCGTAAATTCCTTATTTTCCTCAATAATCAACATCTAAATATCCATTTTATTATAGATATAGAGGAAAACGGAAAATTCCCCTTCTTAGATGTTCTTATCTCTAAGAAGCTGACGGTACCTTAGACTATCAAGTACATACAGAAAACCAATACACATAGATAGATACCTACATGCCAAGTCACACCATCACTCAGCACAAAAACAGTCTGCAATCAATTCACTTGTACATAGAGCTTTCACCATCTCTGACAAAGAACATTTACAGACAGAACTTAATCACTTAAAAACAGCCTTACAGAAAAACGAACATGATAAAAAAGACATAATCAAAACAATCAATAAACATGCAAACAAGACAACGATCACTGACACACAATCAGACGAGAGAATCCTATCCATTCTCCCATATATCAAAGAAACAGATCGGATTGGCAGGATATTAAATAAACACAATATCCTATCTTTAAACCACCCAAAAAGATAGGAATCTTAAGAAATCTTAAGAAATCTTAAAGATCAAAGATCTTCACTCAGCTCCGCAGGATTAGAAAATTATGCACAACAATAAGCTGTAGCTACAACTGTCAAATTAATAACATATAAAAATAAATATAATTAAATTTTTTTCGAAGAAAGGATAGTTTTCAGTATGTTTATGTGGGTTATTTATATATATATATATATATATATATATATAAGTAGTAC
>NW_012130070.1:386036-392730 GCF_000143395.1 Atta cephalotes | reverse complement strand
CTGTTAAAACCAATTGAAACAATCACAATCGGTATCGAACACAATTGATGCGTTTGAGCCGAGCATTGAAAGACAAACGGCCGCAATACAACGAGAGACACGCTAAAGTGATTTTGCAGCATAACAATGCTCGACCCCATGTTGCGAAAGTGGTCAAGACATACTTGGAAACGTTGAAATGGGAAGTCCTACCCCACCCGCCGTATTCTCCAGACGTTGCTCTCTCTGACTATCACTTGTTTCGATCAATGGCACACGGCCTGGCTGACCAGCACTTCCAGTCTTATGAGGAAGTAAAAAATTGGATCGATTCATGGATAACCTCAAAAAATGACCAGTTTTTTCGCGGGATTCGTACGCTACCCGAAAGATGGGAGAAAGTAATGGCCAGCGATGACAATACTTTGAATCATAAATGTATAATCAGTTTTTTACAATAAAGCCTCGAATTTCGGAAAAAAAACGGCGGAAACAAAGTTGTACATCTAATATATACATTAAAAAAATTAACAATTAAATTTCAAAGATATGTCTATAGACACAAAATACGTAAATGTATATGACATATATGTGTCGAAAGTTGAAAAATTCAATTTATCAAAATTTTTTCGGATTAAAATAGGATATTCTAGGATATTTAGGTTTTATATTAGTACAATATATAATAATTACAAATAATTACAAATAATAATTACAAATGTCCTGAGCTAATCATATGAATGATTTAATGTTTTGAATCAAAATGGGATCAATCTGATCAAGGATATCCTAAAAAAATTCATTGTTATGTAGGATATAAATTACTAAAAATTGCCGAATATTGGTTTTCAATAATTTTTTTACCTCAGTACTACAGTATCAATTTTACATTAAAAACAGCAAGAGACAAAAATTATTTGTTTTCTTCTCATAGAGTTCTGAAAATTTTTTCAGAATTTTTTAGTACAATATTTTTACATGTTGGTAAAAATAGTTGCCTGTAATAAGATGATACAGTATTAAAAAGTTAATTAAAAATTCTAATAAAATTCTTAGAGCTTCATGAGAAGAAAATAAACAATTTTAGTGTCTTACCGTTTTTTTAAAAAGTTGATAGTATTTGAATAAAAAATTATGTTAAAATTATTGTAAATTAATAATATTTAGCGATATTGCAAAATGGTAGAGGACTTTTCGTCTCAGTTAATCTGCTTTATCTACGCACGAAATATTTAATGGTCATTCCGAGACATATGTATATAGTTGGTAACAACAAAAATAGCTATAATTATATATTATATTAATAGTTCCAATTGCTATAATTATTAGATATAATTTATATATGGTAACCATAACTTATGGGGATTTTTTTAAGAACCATATAAAACGTGTAATTTTAATTGCATAATGATTGCATAAATGCAATGTTGTATTAAGAGTGTGATTTAGTTTGAAAGTTTTTTCTCAAAAATTGATTTATTTAAACTATATGTAAAGATTTAATAACTGTACGATCAATATTTAATTTTCTGGCAAATTCTGAAGTGGATTATGTTGGATTTTCGTCGTCAATTATGCTTACAAATCTATAAGCTTTTTTCCAGCTTTTGTTCTTAATATTGAATATTCACATGCCTTAATTAATGGAGCAAAACCACCAAGTTTGTATCAGAATTCTATCTATCTTTCAGCCGCCGTTTTCTACTAATTAAAAAACAAACGCAGGTCGAAAATATTCTTTAGGAAGCTTTATTTTTTAAATGGTATAAACATGATGTTTACTGCATCTATTGTTAGTAAATGACTAAATGGAAAAATATTAAAAAATAATATCTGTGATTGGATCTTCGACAACACTAACATTAATATGTGTCTCTTGGAAAACTTTCAAAACTAAATCACTCTTCATATATTATTCAATTTGATAAATGATAAATGATTATTTTAGATGGGAAAACGATTTTGTTAAAGTTTTTAAAAATTTAACTACAAATATAGATAATTATATAAAAATAATTATATTCAGATCATAAAAATAATTATGTAGGACATTCAAATTGATTGCTAGAATATTAAAATTTTTTGCAGTATTATTATTAACGCTTAAACGCTACATAATTATTTTGGATTCAACAAAATTATTTTCAGATTTATATCTAATTAAAATTTTAGATACTTTAACAGAATCATTCTTTCAAAATAGAAAGGAAATAAATAATTTTTCAACGTCATTTAATTATACATACGTAACGAAAATTCTATTGGGAGTACAAATTAGTTCGGTCCGTTTTTTTGTGTTCAAAAATGCATTTATTTCAAAAAAAAATGAATGAATCAAGATCAATCAAAGTATTGTCTATCGCTGTCTACTACTTTTCCCCATGTCTCAAACAATTTTCGAATTCCATCTCGAAAAAATGACTCGTCTTTCGAGGCGATCCAATTTTGGAGCCAATTTTCGATTTCTGTGAAAGAAATGAACCTTGACTTGGTGCATCCTTCGGAACAACTAGTAATCTGAAGGAGCAATATCCGGAGAATACGGCGGTAAAACATCCCATTTGAGCGTTTCCAAATATTTTTTTATGACTTTAGCGACATGAGGCCAAGCGTTGTCATGAAAAAGAATAACTTTATCATGTCTTTGCTCGTATTCCGGCCGTTTTTCTCGCAATGGCTCAAACAAATCAATTATAACTGATACCGATCGCTCGTAATGGAATCGTCAGGTTTCAGCAACTCATAATAAACAAGATCCTTTTGGTTCCACTAGATACAAAGCATCTTCGAACCATGAATATTCGACCGTGGTGTTGATGTTGAGATCGATGGCAACGATTGACCGAGCTTAGCGTAATATTTTTCTTCTTGGGGTTGTCGTAGAACATCCACTTCTCATCTCCAGTCACAATTCGATGCAAAAAACCTTTTCTCTGTTGTCTTTGAATCGGCTGTTCGCAAGTGAAAAATTGCCTTTCAACGTCTCTCGATTTCATTTCAATAATTCACTCAATTTCCTTGTTTTTGAATCATTCCCATGGTTCTCAATCGTACAGAAACTTGTTGAGTTACCTCCAATGATTCTGCAAGCTCCTTTGACTCTAATCTTCTTCAAGTAATACCTCTAATTCTTTGTCTTCGAATTTTTTTGACTGTCCAGAGCGAGGCTTGTCTTCTACACTGAAATCTCCATCCTTGAAACGTCGAAACCATTATCTATATGATTTATCAGTTGGAGCAGTGTCTCCATAAACTTCGACAAGCATTCGATGGGTTTCAGCCGCACTTTTCTTTCAATTAAAGCAGAATACCTCCCGCAAATGCTGCTTGGTTAACACAAAATTCGACATTTCAAACACAGTAAAAATCAAGGTTTTTGTATGAAATTCAAAGCGATATAAACTGAATATTATTAGCAGACATTTAACCTCTCTGAAATCGCCAAAATCAGCTGTCACTATGAACCATTCACAACAGCTGGAGCTATCTTTAGGGAAACGGACCGAATTAATTTGTACTCCCAATAATTTTACGATGAGATCAAAATGGAAAGATATAAAGTTTTATTAACGATGCAAACAATTCTTATATTTAATTCTTATATTTAAGAAATTAATTATTTTAATTTTTAATTTTTACACATATTACTGAAAACATGTATAAACTCATTATGCGCACATGTTTTTTCTATGTCGTGACCTCTCTTTTTAATCTTTTCTTACGCTCGTGCTCATTGCATCCTTTTCTTCACAGCGGAGTATCTTTTAAAGAGTATTGTGCTTTACATTACAATTATTGCGAAGTCTAGCAGTGGAAGTTGAGGACCGACAGGGGACAAAGTGGGCTGCAGAGAATATAAAAAAGTATAAAAAGGATAAATCTGTGCGCGCATGGAGAGAAAAAAAGGGAAAGGCTAAAAAAAAGACAGATATATAATCTTTGAGTTCATATAAGATGAATAATGAAATGGTTCTACAATATTGAAAGCTTGATATTGCTGTCACAAAATCAAATGAGAACAAATGAATATTGAGTAATACGCACAATTGTTATGAATATCAAAAACTATTTTATTAAAAAGAAAAACAGATAATAATTTAGAAACTTCAAGTTTCTAAATGTTAATTATAAAGTTGATCGATGAAAAAGAAACCAATCATTAGTTCTTTAAAGCAAGGGCGTCCACAGAATTTTTTCTAGAGGAAAGCATGATCCAAAATATAATAATAATAATATGATAATAATAATAACAATAATAACGTCTTTATTGCTTTTGTAACTTTTTATTGCTTTTTTTTACACACTTATATTTACATACATATGTACACACGCACGCACGCATGCATGCACGCACAAACATATTATTACCTACTCTTATTTCGAAAAATAGAACGTATTATATATGTATATAATTATAAATGTATAAACTTTTTAGTATTAAAAACTTTCTCACAGCGACAAGATAGGTCAAGAAAAAGGAATTATAAGTACTAGAATTATAAGTACTACTACTACTACTACTAAAAAAGTACTACTAATACTACTTGTCGGGAAGGACATATGCTCCTCTCTTGCCCCTCCTTCTGAATGCCCATGCTTTGAAAAATTATTAACTTTCAATACTACGAAGATTAATTGAGTATATCAATTGAACGATCGAATATCAATCAATCGAATCAATTGAAATGATTAATCTAGCGAATATTTTTATGGAATATATCTATAATTATTTGTCTTTGCCAGTTGCATAAGTTTTTGGAAGCTTGTAAAATTTGTGCAATGTGAACTTCGAAATTAGAAACTAGATTCCGCGAAGAATCAACGATAAAGGGCAATCTGCGCGCAAGTCCAGAGAGGAGCTGCGAAATTTTGTGGGGTGGGCGTTGAATCAACTTAATTAAACTCCTTAATCCATTTCTATAACGTCTTAATTCCAATTCTAAAGTTTGCGGAAGAAACTTGCAGACGCGTTCGCATGTCGTTTTCTACGTTGAAATCCACCAAACGAAAACTGGAAGATTATACGGAACATCCTGATAGAAAAGGAGATGTCGCGTCCTTGCGATAATCAAGTTTGCCGATCGAGCCACTTGATTGTGTCAGATATTTCAATTAAAGACTTGAACGCATAAATCAATTGAAAGTCTACTTTATTAAATATTAAGAAAAGCATCGAAATTGTTCGAGCTCTTCAAATCCTGTGTGCATTGTAATGTACATAAAATTTAAAGATATCCGTCAAAATTATTTAGTTCTATATATCTCATTTGAAAATTGTACATAATAATGTATATGATGGGAAAATGACTAAATTTAAAAAAAATCAATTTTTTTATAAATTACTTGTTAAAGTGCTCCGGAATTAAATTTAAAACAATTTTTTTACACACGGTTTCATTAAAATCAAATCTAAAAAAGAAAACTTTAATTTTACAGCTACATACGTAAAGTAAAAGAATAAAGATAAAAATATATACAGGATGTTTCAGAATGATCGTCAAATATTTTGTGCGCAAGTAAAATAGACTAAACTAACTCGAAAAGTTTTCTACCATTTTGCAATTTTCACAAAAGTTAACGTGATAATAATTATTAAATATTGTCGAATATGGTATTGGTCTTCAATAATTTCTCACTCAATTTTACAGAAAAAAGAAACAAAAATTGTTTATTTTCTTTTCAGAGAGAGAAAAGAATTCTCTCTAAGAATTTTTTCAGAATTTTTTTTCAACTATTTATTACTGTATTTTCTTATTAGCAATTACTTTTACCAACATGAAAAAATGAGATACTAAAAAATTCTGAAAAAATTTTCAGAATTCTATGAGGGGAAAATAAACAATTTTTGTCTGTTACAATTTTTTTGTAAAGTTGACAGTACTTGAGCAAAAAAATATTAAAGACCAATATTCGCCGATTATTAATTAATATATAAATCTTGTTAATTGTTGCAAAAATTGCAAAATGATACAGGACTTTTCGACTCAGTTTAGTTCCGCTCTAGCATTGCGCACAAAATACTTAGTGGCCATTTTGGAACACCCTGTATATAAAGTATTTTATTTTAGTGGCACTTTTCTGAAAGTTTTCAATAGCACTATATATATATATATACAGAGTATCCTAATAATTATTAGCACCTGAAATATCTTTGAATCTATAAGGTCTAGAGAAAAATTTGTTTAACCGAAATTACACAATATGAAAGGGTCTATCATGTGGCGAAAATGAGTTTTGTCCAGGTAGAGGCGCTTCAGAGATTTCAAGGTCACCTTTTTTTCAAATGGGTTATATGATTTTTTTATGTAATGTGATTTCTTTGGTTATATTTTACGTATAAAGGTATTAAGGTAGAAGTTTCGAAAAATTAATAATTTACGAGATATTTTATACTTTATTCTGACACATATTGACATAAAATATTATAGCGTTTTTCACTGACAGAGCTTCACTGGTACGCACTCAGTACACTTTAAAACTATTGTACACAAATCGATGTAAAGATGTATAATTTAATAAAAATAGAAATCTTCCATATTTTATTGTAGTATTTGATTTTATATATATATATATATATATATATATATATATATATATACTACATATATATATTATAATAATATAATAATATATAGTAGTAGTTACGTTACGTTTAGTTTATTTACGTTTACCTTATTAACTTAACTTAACTTAAACTAAATTAAAATTAAACTTA
>NW_012130070.1:370743-386016 GCF_000143395.1 Atta cephalotes | reverse complement strand
TACTACTAGTACGTAACTTAAACTTAACTTACGTTAACTAACTAACTAACGTAGTAAGTAATATATATTAATAATAATAATAATACTACTATTATTTATTAGTTAGTTAGTTATTATTATATATATATATATATATATATATATATATATATATACCCCACAATGTATATTATTAAATACCCATAATAAAATATATGGAAGATTTCGCTGTTTAATTCGTTTCCATATATCTTAAACAAATAATAATCTAACTTCTCTGAAATAAAAATAAAATTATAATAAATTACCGAAACATGTATACAAGTTATTAATTAAATATTAAAGATATAATTTAATAATATCGAAATTTTTATCGCGCATGTACAGCGCTAATTCCTAATAGCTAAATTTATTATAATTATATTGAGTATTTTATTAATTGAGATATGTCACTTTTACATTCAGATTAGGTGAGTATACAACATCTACAATGTGCACCGACAAGTAAACCTACTTAAGCGTTACACTCCGATTTTAAGCTTTTTTGAATATGTTGTAGTTTTGGTTAGAGTAAAAGACAGTATTTCTTTACACATGCTCTTACAATCGTTTAGGGAGTGAAATACTCTATGAAAAAAAATCGATTTTTACATTTCCGAGATAATATTATTGAAACGATAAAAGATATAACAAAAAGTTTCAAATAAAAGTTTTATAATTTTTAATGTACTTTATAACAATTCACTCTGATTTTTCAAAAATGTTATTTTTTCGAAATCCCCTAGTCTCTCGATTTTTGAAAATTTTTGAATTTGTCTGATAGCAAAACACATTTATCAACAAATACAGCCATGTATGATAAAGATGATTTACGAAGTCGCAATTTTTAGACATGAACTACATATACCTTCATATCGCTATTCGCGCGATCCATCCGTATGTATGCGCCGTTTGTATTGCTATGCTTGTTTTTTTGAAATTTTTTTTCTTATATAAATATATTCTAAATATTAATGATCCTTGCTTTTTTATATATTTTTTTATATTAAATTTTTTAAATTTTTTAAAATCTTATTATAACATTGTTTTTCTTTTTTATGTTATTATATTTTTTATAAGCTTTCATAAGTTTAATTTTATTGAATTTTTTATTATTTAAAATCTGTATAATAATGAGAAACGCCTAGAATTTTAAAAAAAAAATGCACCTTAATTTTGCACTAAGAACATCTAAAAATTGCTATATCATGATAGGAGTCACAAATAGTATCACAATTTTTAAAACAAGTCTTGTATTTAGAAGGTTTATCTTTAATACACCTATTTTTATACATTCATATCTAAAAAGATTTACGAATCTAGGAGATGAAAACTGATTATGAATAAGAGAATTTTTAAATATTATTTCTTAAATGCAAATTTAATTATTATAATTATACAATATAATTACATCCGAAAAATGTAAAAACATTCTTCCACAGCCTAAATATATAAACATTCAATATCTGAATCATATCGGTCATTCCAATAGAAATCATTAAAATATTTATCTCTTTTTCACGTTTATTAATGATGATTTTTTTCTGTTAGCCTCGTCCATAAGTCATAAATACAAGATAGATTTTTCATTAGTGTTAAGTAAGTAAAACCATTCAAACCATGTAATTGTGAGCTCCGATGTCAAGTTACCGAAAAAAAGAAAATGAAATAAGGATATTATCCACTTTATATAAGATTTTTTCAATCTTTAACTCGAATTTGCCATCTTTTTCTTTCAAAACTATGAGTAAGGGAAACATATCTACATGCATGTATCTGCAGTCTATAACTTTTAAATAGCCAATTTTGGGATATCAATCTTAAAATTTCAGGACACGTCCTCAAAATTCAGGACACAAGGATAAGTTAAAAAAAAGAGAGAGAAAGAAAGAAGAAAAGAAAATTAAATTACGAAGCACCTTGTAATATTAAATACATTCAATAAATGAGATATATTATTAAATTTATTCATATTTATAAAATATATTTATAAAATTAAATGACATTAGAAAATCAAACCACGATGAAACATAACAACACGTTTGAAATACAATATTTTAAAGCTTAAAATCATCTTTTTTGTAGATTGCAGATTTGAATTTTACAGATTTCAACATATTCTCTAGAACATATTTATAAAAATATAATACAGATTTAAGGGGGCTACTTTGGAATCAACACGGTAAGAGATGCGCAATCTACATTTATAAGTATAATCATTAATAGTATAATATATATTAAAAGATGTTTGTAGTTGAACGTTTCGGTTATCGATTTTAGCCATCTTCAGCAAATACATAATTAATATATTAACAAAAGAATATCTTCTCCAATATCCAATCGGAAAGTGAGAAAAGCATAAATATCGTACAAAGAAGTTGCCTGTTAAGTCTTCTTGGTTAACAAGTGATTGCGTTCTAATAAAATTATTAGAGTTAAAATTACGTAAAGTTAACATTGAAATTATACAAAGAAAATGCTTACCTCAATCCCATATAATACTACAGTTAAGTATATTACAATATTAAGTAAATGAAAAAGATTTGATAAAAGATGTTGAGATAAAACATGTTGTGATTAAAAATCGTCAAAATATATCAAAATGTATGTTCTTAACTGTTTCACGTCTAAGAATGTAATAGACAAGATTTTTAAGATAGATACTGAAAAGACATAGAACGATGTTGTCATTGTGTAAGTTAAATCTAAATTTATTTACATTAAGAATGTCATTATATGTACGATCTAAACCATCTGTGACTTTTTGAAGATTGGAACCATTTGTTTGTCGATTTATATTTATGATTTCTGAAATCAATCATTTGTTAAAATATCTTTCTTCATTCAGAATTTCTGTATATTGTCCCAATCAATTTTGTGACTGTGATGTAAAGCGTGTTCCATGATAACAGAATAAGAATTAAGACATTTATATAAATTACTTTATATTCTGTATTCTTGTAATTAATTTCTTTTTCGTTTGACCCATGTAGAATGCATCAGAATCTTTACAGTTTATTTTATGACGTTTCTTTTTTGTTCTTTATGCATCAGATCTTTATGAACTTTTATAAATTTATTTAATTTATTCAAACTGAAAAAGACCGTTCTATGTATTATATTACATCGCTATTACATTTTTAATTACATTATTAAATTACATTTTTAAATTTATCATTGAGAAAATACACGCTCTGCTGAAGCTGAAATTGAAGCTATAAATTGGAATACTTTAAGAAAATTTTTTAAATCCTTGTTCTGACTAAAAAGTTTGTGACAAACGCAAATTTTGCTTGATTATTAGAATTTTCTTTTTCTGAAATCATGTTTATAATTTTTTTTTATTTGACAGTACTTCATAAAGCTCGTCCATATTTATTACACGATCAAGAGAAAATTTAATTAATACTTCACCAAATTCAACAAAACTAAACATCATTTTTAGTGAAAAAAATTGCATTTTAGATAATATATTATCTTCAGAAAAATTAAAACATTTTTCAATATACTTTAAAACATTTTTATATCACATTATTAACTGATTTTTAACATAAGTTTGTTCAGATATCGGCAATCGTTTTAAAATGTTTGAAGCCGTAAATTCTTCGATTATTTTTTGCGTAAGTTTACTCTTTAAATTAAAAAGTATTCCAAATATTTCAGCAAAATTAAAATATCTTCCTTTTCTAGCAACATTATAGTTTCAAAAACTTTTAAAATATTTGTAAAAAAGGCTAAATAACATTCAATTTTATCAATTTTCTAAAAATTAAAATATTTCAGCAAGACGGTTAGACATTTATCTTCCAATGATGAAAAATAAGTTTTTAAAGTAGGAAATCCTTTTAAGAATCTTTCAATTGCTGAATATAAAGATAGCTAACGTGTAGTAACATATCTAGAATTTTTGATATTGTATTTCAGCTTCCTTTCAAAAAAAGATATTAACTGTTTCACTCGCTTTGCATGATAAGAAAAATGATCATATACTTTTAAAACTAAATTTTCGACATCAAAATCACATTTGTCTGTTGCAATTTAACAGCATTATGAAGCATGTGTGCGACACACAAAAAGATAGTAGATATTTGCAATCTTTCAATATTAATTGATAAACAGAATGATGAATTTCAAAATTTACATTCATATTATCAGCTGAACAACTAGAAACATTTTCTAAATCTAACTCAAGCGAGTTTTCAAATTTAAATAAATTGTTGTAGCAGTTTTATCAGAATCTTCATAGAAATCCAAAAGACAATATACTCCATGATCTGGCGAGTAATATCTTGCTAAAACTGGAAAAATTTTAATACATCCATGATTTATTGCATCAGATGATATGCTAAAATATACACTTTATATACATCATTTTTCAGCAGCTAATATGCTGTTCTAAAGAATATGGTCCCAACACGTGCAATAGATGCTGTTTTAGTTTCTTCAATAGTAATCTTCATAGCAAAATATAACTAAATTGTAATATGATATTCTAATAAAATAGATAATACATTGCAGTCAAGAGATCTGTATGAAATTGTATGTTTTACGGTGTGATAAATTTGAATAATTTCAGCAATCACTATCTTTTCTTCTTCGCAAGTTAAAATATCTTTGTTCAAAAATTGATGTAACATCCAATTTTGTTTCCGCTCATAAGATTGATGATATAATCCGAGACAATGCTTTTTAACATCATTTAATCCATTGTGAGAGATATCAAATAAGTTTTTACACAACTTGCAATAATTTTTGAATTGAAAAAATTTATATTTTTTATAAAATTATATCTTTGCTCCCATTTTTTTTTTTTATAAACACATAATCTTTTTTTTTATTTTTATCTTTTCGTTATCAGATATATGTTTTTTCGACTCGAATAAATAAAATTCTGTAAAATGATAATATAACTTCCAAATGCATAAGCGTTTTTTTATCTTACGTTACTTACAAAAGTTACATATATATTGTTACTTGTCATGCATACAGTTAAATTGATTATTTTTGCTTCAAATTTCTTGCGGACTACTTCCAAATAGTGATTAGATAAACTGCACTACGTTTGCAGCATGTAGAAAAGATACACGCGGCTGCGTATCGAAACTGCATATATTATTGGGAATCTCTTCTTTTTCTTAAACTATGACACCGTCGACTAATCATCGATGATATAGGCGATAAGACCAATAAGGCCAATAAGACCATATTCTATGGGAATCACTTAAAATAGATGCAATCACTATATCATCGCGGCACAGTATAAATACAGTATGGATACTGAGCGTCTGCATATAGTGGATATAATGGATCCCAAGTCATATGATTCGCCACCATGTTGTGGGTTGGAAAGGCGCTTATAAATTTGAGTTTTTATAAAGCTACAGAATGATTTTTCTAAAAAAAAAGACATAAATCGTTCATGAAAATTGTTTATAGCGAGTATATTTTTAAATCAGAATTATATAATAATATAATGTTAACGAACTTATTATATAAAAATAATATTCACATTGATAATAATAATAATAATATTAAACAGTAATAAGTAAATTAAAAATAATAATTGATTAAATACTATATAAAAATTGTAATTGAAAATTATATATGAAAAAATAATACATTGCATGAAAATTATAATTAAATTTAATTTTAATTAAATTTAATTTAATTGTATTTTATGGGAAGGAGATCCAGCTAATCTAACCTAATCTACTTGCAATTTCAACTTGCTGAAGGCAGCCACATTCCTGGTTGAAAATCGACGCATGCGCACTAAATAAAAAATTCAGTGTCCATACTGTATGTACTATATTATGACAGCGGCCTAGGGATTTTTCACTGTTCAAGCGCTGTAAGCTATGAATGCTTGAGTGGTCGGTGACGAATGTGACGACACTGACGACGGGGACGGTGATCAATTTACAGTGTGGCGTGTGGCATCGGGATAAATGGTGTCCCGCCTAGGGTTCTTTCGGGATGACTCTAAAAGAGTCGAAAATCGGGATGTCCCGCAAAATTTGGAGTTGACCACCCTAATGCTTGTATCTGCAAGCGAAAATTTAATGTCTCCCTTGCTCATTTTAAAAGAAAAAGATTCAGTAAATTTGAGCCAAAGATTGAAAAAGCGAATAAATATATAATATAAAGCGAATAATGTCCTTATTTTAGCTTCTGATAAACTGACATCGAAGCTTGCAATTACATGGTATGAACAAATTTACTTATCTAAATTTACTTAAAGAAAATGTCTCAGCCCTGATGAAAATAAAAATCGGAGCATAAATCGGATGTATTTGAAGAGTAACAGAAGCACAAACGAAACTCGTAGAAGACGAAAATTGGAACAATGAAATGTTAAAGAAGCATTTATGTTTCTTTTATGTTTTGAAGTTTCAATTTTTGCCTCCTAGAAGTTTCGTTTACGCTTCTGTCTCTCATTACATTCGACTTACGTTCTGATTTTTTCATCAAGGAGTGACCGGACATACACAAAATGTATCATACACAAAATTTACTATTGATCTCAAATGCTTTTTTTTTAAATGTAATATTATAATTTAATTATAATTTCTAAATATAATTAAATTATAATATTGTAATAAAAAGAATATTTGAGATTAATAATGATAAGTTAATGTAAGTGTCCAGACATAGGCACATATCCGATCATTGGAACGTTTACTTTAATGAAAAATCTGTGTAGTCTTTAGACTCATGAACGGAGCAAAAAAGATGTAACGCCATTGACAAACGTGGAGAAGAAGTAAATATTTGATTCCTGCCGGAACGATATAATTCAGCCACTAAATGTTCATACATTTATACATTTAAGCCGTGGAAGAATTTTTTACATTTTTCGGATAGCTATATTGTATAATTATGATATAAATTTGCATTTAAGAAATAATATTTTAAAAATTCAATCTCTTATTCGTAATCAATTTTAATTTCCCAGATTCGTAAATCTTTTTAGATATAACAAAACAAATACAAGGTCAATAGATTTAAAACAAGCGTATATGATGATTGATTAATTTATTCTATTATTCCATTTTTATAAGACTTTCGATAAAACACATAAATAAATATGTATAAGCAATTAATTACAGATTGATCATTTCGACAGTATAAAATTATGTACAATAATATACCAATTGGCTACTTCGGCAAAATTTTATGTGTAACGTTAATTTTAACGATACTTATGTATGTACAATTATAATCACCTATTTGTATCACCTATCTAGTAATATTCTAATTTATATCTGATAGCAAATACGATGAAGATAAGCAATAAAAATTTTATTAATAATAAATTGCAGATTAATGTATATATTTTATTCAACTACAAGAAACATTAAGCAGTAATTAATTGCTTATAAATTTTTTCATGATTTCATATATCATAATTATATATTTAATTGTTATCATAATTGTACATACTACATAAGTCGTTAAAATAAACATTACACATGAAATGATTGTCGCCGAAGTAGCCAATTGGTATATTATTGTACATAATTGTATGCTGTCATCGAAATAACCAATCGTTTACCAATTAATTATTTATATATATTTATAATAGAGCATTATTGGGTACTCCCCGTTAAGCAGTATTGAATATCATGTAAAAATACATTCTCAGAAGAATTGTTAATTTACGTAAATCGTGTATATTTAGTTTAGAACATTTTTCTCAGATTTTGCCAAAGTACTCATACGTGTTATATAAAAAAATAAATCGCTTGAGACTAAAGCAGAAATGAATTATTCAAATTGATGATATAAAAGTTAGAAAATCTAATATATCGATGAAATAATATGTGCATAAAGAAAAAGTACGTAAAATTTGAAATGTACACTTGTATAGTATGTACATACATATATCATCTAATGATTTTAATGCAAAGAGAGGAAGATTGTATAAATAAATAAATATATTAATATATTATACAATCTCATACAAATGTACATCTTTCCACGTAAAGCGGAAAATTGGAAATTTATAATATGTCAAAATGTACAAAGTAGACTCTGTACATTTTGAATAAAAAATCTTAATAATATAAAACTAATATTAAAAAATTATGGAAATTTTTATTTTTTCGATCACGACATATACTGACATCGCTATATTTCATCATGATGTCATAATTCTTTAACACATATTGACATTAGTGTTGAATTTATATCTTTAAAATCACAATCAAGTTTTTATATGTACTTTAAATAAATACACATTGCGTATTTTTATGAAAATGTAAGATAAATGCCTAAAATTAAGCATTTGTTACGTTTAAAATATATGGACAATAAAAATTTAACACAAATAATTATAGATTTTCTGAATTCAAATGATAATTTTAATGAGCATTCACAGTGTTATAAAATGATCATTCTCCAACTTACATAAAAAAACTTACATAAAAAAATTTGAATCAAATACTGATCATACTATTCGGTAACAAATAATATTGGGAGTACAAATTAGTGAGTTTTATAACAGTGTTATAAAATATAATAAAATGATCATTCTCCAACTTACATAAAAAAACTTACATAACAAAATTTGAATCAAATACTGATCATACTATTCGGTAACAAATAATATTGGGAGTACAAATTAGTTCAGACCATTTTTTTATACATTTATTTCAAAACAAAATGAATGAACAGATCAATTAAAGTATTGTCCATCGCTGCCTATTACTTTTTCCCATCTCTCAGGCAATTTTCGAATTCCATCTCGAAAAAATGACTCGTCTTTGGAGGCAATCCAATTTTGAAGCCAATTTTCGATTTCTGCGAAAAAAGTGAACCCGTGACTTGCTGCATCCTTCGAAACAACCAGTAATCAGAAGGAGCAATGTCCGGAAAATACGGGTGCGGTAAAACATCCCATTTGAGCGTTTCCAAATATTTTTTTATGACTTTAACGACATGAGGCCGAGCGTTGTCATGAAGAAGAATAACTTTGTCATGTCTTTGTTCTTATTCCAGCCGTTTTTCTCGCAATTCACGGCTCAAAACGAATCAATTATAGCCTATACCGATCGCCCGTAATGGAATCGCCAGATTTCAGCAGCTCATAGTAAACAAGACTCTTTTGGTCCTATTAGATACAGAGCATGATGTTCGAACCATGAATGTTCGGCCGTAGTGTTGATGTTGAGGTCGATGGCAACGATTGACTGAGCTCAACGTATTTTTTCTTCTTGAGGTTGTCGTAGAATATTCACTTCTCATCTCCAGTCACAATCCGATGCAAAAAACCTTTTCTCTGTTGTCTTTGAATCAGCTGTTCGCAAGTGAAAAAGCTGTTCGCCTTTCAACGTCTCTCTGTTTCAATTTATAAGACACCCAATTTCCTTGTTTTTGAATCATTCCCATGGTCAATCATTCTCAATCCTACAGAAACGGCTTGTTGAGTTATTCCCAATAATTCTGCAAGCTCCTCTTGCGTTTGATTCTGATCTTCTTTGAGTAATGCCTCTAATTCTTTGTCTTCGAATTTTTTTTGACTGTCTAGAGTGAGGCTTGTCTTCAACGCTGAAATCTCCATTCTTGAAATGTCGAAACCATTCCCTACATGATTTATCAGTTGAAGTAGTGTCACCATAAACTTCGACAAGCATTCGATGGGCTTCTGCCGCACTTTTCTTCCAATTAAAGCAGAAAATCAAAACCTCCAGCAAATGCTTGATTAATACAAAATTCGACATTTCAAACACAGTAAAAATCAAGGTTTTTGTATGAAATTCAAAGCGATATAAACTGAATATTATTAGCAGATGTTTAACCTCTCTCTGAAACCGCCAAAATCAGCTGTCATTATGAACTATTCACAACTGCTGGAGCCATCTTTAAGGAAACGGACCGAACTAATTTGTATTCCCAATATTAAGGAAAAAAAATTTTTTGTTGCTGTGCAATTATAGCGTTTATTTATTATTATGAAATACAGATAATTATTTATTTTGTGGTCAACTGTTTTGACTGTATGTTTTGACTTAATGTTTTGACTTGATGGAATTATAATTAGAGATTAAGAATTACGAATTGAAAATAACAATTTAATCAATCAGAATAAAGATTAAAAAATTATCCTTTTATCGAATTCTAATCTTTCAATTCACAATCTTCTATACGTAATCTAATATGGACATTATGCTCGATATTCTTTATTGTGACTGTTCTAAAATTGCTAGTGCAGAAAATTAATAGTGTACGTAAAATAATTTTTTCAACTGAAAATACGTTATTTTAAAACACGACCTATGTTTGTAAAAAATAGTCGTTTATTTGAAAGATAGTGTAGCTAAATTCACGAAGATAACAAATTTCTCTTATGCCATACAAACATCAGATCAATTTATTCGAATAAATTAATATAGAGAATTAGATTTATAGCAATTAAAAGAATTTATCATTAAATGATAGTAATAAATACGTTTCTAAAGAATAAATTTAAACATGTTTATATATAATCTTAGTATAAACTTAGTTTATACATAATCTTATAAAATTGTATTGAATAAATTTAAATTTATTTATAGATATAAAATTAATTTTGAAATTTTTTACGACATTGTATATGTTCTCGTATATATTTGCCTAATAGTCATTGATACTATTAATATTTATTATATAAATAAGAGTGTCTTAACATATGCTATAACATTCATACGTATCGTATAACATTCATATCAGAGATGTTGAAATAACTTTTTAACAGTTTTACGGTAAATTTAGAAGTTAATTGTAAAATACTTACCCTTGATATTGATTCTGATACAAAACAGTTAACTTAAGAGAATGCTGAGGAATGACCAAATTATCGACATTGCAGTCGTATAAAAATCTCCGAATTGACTGAACGGAATCAAAAATCCTTTTACAAGATTAAAATATAAGAAAAATTGAACGGCGCGATACTTCATATTAAAATAAAAAAAAGTTAAAAACATTTCTAACTTTTTTTATTGTAAAATCCACTTTCGCGCCATTTAATTTTGCATCTACTTTAATTCTGTAAAAGGATTTTTTATTTCGTTCAGTCAATTCGGAGAATTTTTATACATCTGTAATGTTGATAATTTGATTTCTTTAGTTCTCTTAAGTACGTGATATTCTTGATTATTACATACATACACACACATTATCTGAATATTATTTAATTACATGTACAGTAAAAAATTATTTAAAGCTATGAACACGAAATGTCGAGGTTATTTTTTTCATTCTTCCCGTGATCAACTCAAATGGCACTTCAGCTTTTGCACTGAAAATATTGGCGTATCCTTTTACACTTGCACTATTCAGTGCAACCCATGGAACTTGTTCAATGTTGATTTACTGAATGCGCACTGGTGCGCACTAACTTTTTCCCATTCGAAAACGCTATTACATAATATGTATAAAAATTATTATAGAAAAGTATTTAATAATAAAGTTAAACAAAATAATGAAAATAAAAATTTTAATTAAGATTCTACTTTAAATGTTAATTTTTACGAATTTGATTTTAAAGAAATTTATGGGAATGGATGAAAAATGTCAGACCAATTATAAATCAGAGAGAAGATGGTCAGACTCTGATTAGAGGATTTCTACAATTAAGATATAAGATATAAGATATATAACCACAATACAAGGAATAAGAAATTAAGAATAAGGAATAAGAAATTTCCTATCGGAAATTATGTATTTTGATCTAATTTTTGATAGGTTGAAATTTCTTATTCTTTATTCCTAATTCCTTATTCCTTCTATTGTGGCTGCACCTTTACTATCGCAGATATTCGTTTATTTTATTTACAAAAGCGACTGCAGCACGGTTTATTGTTCATTTATGCAGAAATGTATACTATCTGCGCAGCTATCTCGAAGGTCCTGTCCAGGGCTCTTCTTGAAAAATATTTTATACGAAAATTTACGAAAATATTATAGCATATATATCGGCTATTATTTATTGGCCGGTGTTCATAGTCGGTTTTTATTTCAAGATTGTCTAAGATGCTAATGCGACCGTCTGATTGGTTCGTGACACCTCAAGACTGATCCTGAGAACTGACTATGGCCGATATTGATAGTTAGATCTTATATTCAAGATCGTCTTAAATATGGTCTTAAGAAGTCACAAACCAATCAGAAGGCTGCATTAGCATCTTAAGACATTACTTAAGATGATCTTGAAATAAGACTCGATTATGAATACCTATGAATACCAGTAAACGTATACTACATTATTTCCCCAGTTTTTCGTATGCGATATTTTTCAAGAATAGTACTCCAAGATATCTATCATGGAACATAGTCGGAATGGATTCTGATCGAAATTATTATTTTCCCTAAAAAACACAATAGGTCTGTTTACGTTGCTTGATATCCCCCAAAATTTTTGCACATAAAATGAGATAGACGTAATGGGAGTACAAATTAGTTTGATCCGTTTGATTGATTTTCTTAAAAATGACTCCAACTGTTGTGAATGGTTCATAGTGACAGCTGATTTTGGCAGTTTCAGAGAGGTTAAACATCTGCTAATAACATTCAGTTTATATCGCTTTGAGTTTCATATAAAAACCTTGATTTTTATTGTGTTTGAAATGTCGAATTTTGTGTTAACCAAGCAGCACTTGCGGGAGGTTTTGATTTTCTGCTTTAATTGGAAGAAAAATGCGGCTGAAGCCCATCGAATGCTTATCGAGTTTATGGTGAGTTTATAGTCGAGTTTATACCAACTGATAAATCATGTAGGGAAGGGTTTCGACGTTTCAAGAATGGAGATTTCAGCGTTGAAGACAAGCCTCGCTCTGGACAGCCAAAAAAATTCGAAGACAAAGAATTAGAGGCATTACTCGAAGAAGATCAGAGTCAAACGCAAGAGGAGCTTGCAGAATTATTGGGAGTAACTCAACAAGCCGTTTCTGTAGGATTGAGAACCATGGGAATGATTCAAAAACAAGGAAATTGGGTGCCTTATAAATTGAAACCAAGAGACGTTGAAAAGTAAACAGCTTTTTCACTTGCGAACAGCTGATTCAAAGACAACAGAGAAAAAGTTTTTGCATCGGATTGTGACTGGAGATGAGAAGTGGATAGAAAGAAGAAAAAACACTACGCTAAGCTCTGTCAATCGTTCCCGTCGACCTCAACATCAACATCACAGCCGAACATTCATGGTTCGAAGATCATGCTCTGTATCTGGTGGAACCAAAAGAGTCTTGTGAGCTGCTGAAACCTGGTCATTACGGGTGATCGGTATCGGCTACAATTGATTCGTTTTGAGCCGTGCATTGCGAGAAAAATTGCCGGAATACGAACAAAGACATGACAAAGTTATTCTTCCTCATAACAACGCTCGGCCTCATGTCGCTAAAGTCGTAAAAAAATATTTGGAAAAAAATATTTGGCCTCTACTCGCTAATACATCAATCTATAAATAATCCCTTATGATCATATGGTAAACCCCTTATCACAAACTCCTAAAGCATTTTATGACTTAATAAGTATAATATTTAATTAAATACCCATACAGTACCGAAAGTTTTCAGAAATATCTCAGAAATATTTTAACCGAAAAGTGAAACATTTCATAAAAATTATGAAATATATAATATTTCTAAGACAGCTCTGAAATAGCAAAATGTTCGCGATTCTTGCACATGAAATTTTAAAAGATTGATGAAATGTTACAGAAAGAATCTGTATTTTTCAGTACTTATGTCGACATAATAAATTTAAATATTATTTAAGTATCACTTAAACATATATTTTAATATATTTAAATATCATTTCAGTACTTAAATACTAAAATTTATTAAGAGTTTTGTAATCTGTTACAAATTACAAACTTATTGAAATAAACTTAAAGTATTTCTCAAAAATGGTCATTATATTGCTAAATATTAATTAATCACATTGCTATACAATATATAAGACAGAATCACTATTAGAAAGATAGCAAATCATTTACACATGCAGTTTCCACATACACAATATCATTATTCATTATACAAAAGTTTTTCGCAATTAAAGTAGAAAAACTCATGACATTAAATTGAATCATAATTGATTAAAAAAATGACATAGTAAACATTTTGGAGTTATTTTAACATAATAATTTTTTGTGCTATTTAAATATATTTTTCAATTTATTGTATATGATAGATTTTAGAAACGTTTCTGTTAAAATATTTCATATGATATATTGTAAAATCCTTTCAGAATTGTTGCATATGAAATGTAAAAGATTAAAACATTTCTGAAAATTTTCTGTGATAATCGATGCTGTATGAGTATGCATTTAATTAAAATATTTATTATGTAGAACATTAGAAATACTTATTATTATATCATTTCACATTCCATATACAAAAATTATAAGCCTATTGAAATAACAGAAATGTTTTAAGTTTGAAATTTTTAGATTTTACCTTGCAATATAATAGAATGAAATCCTTTTCTATTATAATAGTCATTAACATTTCCTATAGGTTTACACGGAATGACAATCGTCTATCGTGGTAATTACATTTGGAAATCCATTTGATCGAGTTTGAAATATCTAAAATTATAGATGAAAGTAAAAATAGTTTTTAATTAAAAAAACATGCATAATTAAATAAATTATTAAGGTAAATGATATTGTGCTGCATTTGACCATTTAATATATTGAGGCATTAACATTATCAAAGCGTTAACAACATTATCTTTAAATATTTTATGTGCAGTATTTTTCCCTAAATCAAATCTATCACGTGCAACTAGAAAATCTTAGATTTGGCTAACATCCAAATTGTAAATCAATTTTTTAATAATGTTTACATTCGCATTTTCTTATTGTTAATAAAAAGTGCAATCTCATTAAGCAGTCATTTCTACAGTCAAAAATAAAAAGAAATCGTTTTAATAAATATATAATACGCCAATTTGAATTGTGTAGAAATATAGATGTATAAATCTATATTTCTACACAATTCAATTATATATATTAGATGTATCTAATATGTATAATTGATTGTAAGATATATATTTCTTTAAAAAGAACAATCAATTATATATATTATACATATAATAATATATGTTATAATATACTATTATAATATACTTATTATAATTTTATAATTATTATATGTGTAAATCACACACACACACACACACACACACACACACACACACACACACACACACACACACACACACACACACACACACACACACACACACCACACACACACACCACACACACAC
>NW_012130070.1:362917-369272 GCF_000143395.1 Atta cephalotes | reverse complement strand
GTATATACATATATATATATATATANATATATATATATATATATATATATATATATATCATATATGTATAATATGTATAATAATATATATAACAATACATGTACATAATTATACTACATATATACTTAAATGTCGGCCGTGACGTTCTGAAATATTCAATAAAATATAATACATCAGTATGTCGTGGAATCATAAATTCAAAGTAATTTGAATTTTTTCTCTCCGATTTTGTCTTCTAATTCTTAAATCATTTAGCAATGCGTAGTTCAATTCTTGTATGATGACATTTATTGTATCTATTAGATCATCGTCATAAACAGCATTATTAGATTTTCCATTATAATAATATAAATTATAAAAAAGTTATGACTCGATATAATAATTACTAATGCTTCAATATTTAGCACTGATTTCTGCTGAACAACAATTTTTAATATATTGGGAAAAAAAGATGATTGATTAGCAACATATTTAAAAATCATAAATCGCTGTCAATCGTTCAACGGAAAATCTTGCTAGTTTCAAAGCTGCTTTTTCTGTTGAACCCAGCCATTGATATAAATGCTTCGGAACGGAACGAATAACAATCAATTGCAAAACTTCAAACAGCGTGTGATTATAGTTTCGCGTTAATGTGTTAAATCATCATCTCAGATGTTCCTGCGAATCCCGTCGATATTGCATATGCGTTTTCAAAAATTGTAATATCTTATGCGTATTATAATTAATAAATTGTAAAAGTACATTAATTCCACATAAGTCTATATAAAAATAATAAAAATATATAAGAATTGCATTAAAAAACTAAGCACATTTTTTTCATTCCATTACTAAATTGCTACCGTCAACAAATTATTTAGTTCCCGTTACTTTGTAGAATAATAAAATGTAAAACTATTCTATTAATAGCTGATCGTATATTTCATTCGTTTAAAATAATTCATTTAAAATATTTCGTTTAAAATAATATCTATATTGACCAGATATTTAACTACAGATATTTAATTATTGTACTTTCACTTTATATTTTTATGGGTGTTTCATGTGTTTTATTTATTGAATGAAAATTCAGTTATTTCAACTTAATACAGAATTTCTTTAACAAAATATTTCTATTAATAAAATAAATATCAGTTTGCTCTATGAAAATTTTTTGTCAAAATGATAAAATGTGCATCAAACATCTAAACTGTTCATTAAATATATGAATAAATATACAAACTATATTGAAGTCATTTAACAAAGTTTTTATTTGTACCGAACACACTGGCCAATAAAATTAACACAACACTCTGCAAAAATAGGCAAATTTCAACATAGAATTTATCAAAAATCGTCGAGATGCTTAAAAAAGCATTTTACAACTTGAAACCTCTACTTTTCATATCGTTACTTTAAAAAGTAACTCACAGAGATTTTATGAAATTACATAAACATAAATAAAGATACATCAGATTTCAAAATTTTTTACGAAATTTACGAAGTTCCACAGAGTGGACTAAAAATTGTACACAAATGCGATTTACATTATTCAAAAGAGCGAGTCTTTAATTTGGTTTTTGACGAAGCTCCGTACAATTTTTTTTCATCGAGTTATTCAACGTTGAAGCAAAAATGACCTGTTGCTAATTGCGGCTTGAGATTCCTACTATATTTGATGCAATGCTACTTCTAGTTCTTGGAGATTCGTTGGCGGTCAAATTGCGTATCCTTCCAAATTGCGTACCCTTCTTCCCATCATGTCCCATACATGTTTGATGGGATTTAAAGCGCACTCATCGGTGAATAGTAGCACTTCGATGTTGCTTTCTTCGAGGAAGTTAAGAACTATCCTATGACCTATATGGTCATTGCTCTACATTAGAATGAAATTGCGTCCCATTCGACGACGCATCGGAATGAAGACGCAAAATTTCCTCCACATAGCGTATAGCTGTCATTCCAGGAGGTGACAAGGTTCGTGCGTCTATGTGTTCATATTCCACTCTATAATGGAACTAAATGCTCGTACAGGCTCGATAATTTTCATAACGATGCCCATGACGATGCCAAACACAAGTCTTGCATCAAAACTAAAGAGACAAAACCTAAAGTAAATTTAAACTGAAGTAAGCATTGTTCGAACGGCACTTGCGGTATAGTACTTGCGGTGCTTACTTCAGTTTAAACTTACTTTAGTTTAAATTAACGTTACCGTTAAAAAAAACAGAGTTATAACAATGCCTCAGTTGAATAAAATTCAGTATGTACAAATTATTGCTCTTCTAGAAGAAGAATCTGGAAGAAGCCAAAGTCATACTGCAAGAAGAGTAGATGATTCAAGTAACTCTAATTTGAATGATTAATTTTAAGTGACTCTAATTTTGTTCAGTTGCAAGAAAAATTCAAAAAATCATACGGAGCTTCGTAAAAAAGCAAATTAAAAGTAAAGATTCATTCTTTCAAATAATGTAAATTGCATTTGTGTACAATTTTTAATCCATTCCGTGGAAATTTTGTACCACTCTGCAAATTTTGTAAAAAATTTTGAAATGATATATCTTCATTTATATTTATGTAATTTCATAAAATCTCCGTTTTTTACTGAAACCGTTTTTTAAAGCAGCGATCTGAAAAGTAGAGAGTTCAAGCTATAAAATGCTTTTTTATGACGATTTTTTACGAAGTTTTTATCTTGAAATTTGCCTATTTTTGCAGAGTGAACCAGGTGTTGCGTTATTTTTATTGGCCAATATATATTTTGTTACCTCGACTTTATCTTTCGATGCAGACTTCATATATATAATTCCAAAAACAAAATTTTGATTGTATTTTTTATATTTTCGTGAATATAAATTTTAACTGTATTTTATATAATAAATAAAATTAAATTTGTATTCAAACTATTTATTATGTTGCTGTTTCAAATAAATTTTCATTTGAATGCAAAAATGATTTTATTGCTTGGAATCAACATTTATCTGAGACAAAAAAATGTATATATATTCAACTCGAACAAGTTCGCATATTAAAAAAATATTGTGTTACAATATTTTCATTGAATTCTCAATTTTGTTAGATAGTGATTTGTTTATCATAATAACAAATTATTTTGTTATATATTACACATATTTATTTGCACGTATTGGACTAAATAATTTGGTTACATGAAATAAATTTCGCGTTTTTCAACAAATTTTTAATTTCAGTGTAAAAACAAAGTGATATCGACGATCTTCTCCTAATTAATATTATTTGAATCTTTTTTAAATTAAAAAAATTTTTTTGCCTTTAAAATGTTTTTATTTAATCTAATTTTTAATTTTTATTTTTGCTTGTATCATTTTGTATTTTTAAAAGCAACGTGTGTATATGTGTGTGAATTTCTATGTCACATGCAAAAACATTTTTATGTTTTATTATGTTTTAAAGAATTCAATTTTTTTATTTTTAATCTTTATTTAAGAAAATTTTTTTATTTTTTTTAGTTGTCTTTATTAGTTTTTTTGTTTCTGAGTTTTTAAAATTATATTTCCTTATTTTAATTTTGAATTATATATTTTTTTAATTTTTTAGACTTCAAAATTTTTTAAATTAAAATAAATTTAAAGTAATTAATATCTTGTTAACTATTGCAAAAATTGCAAAATAATAAAGGACTTTTCGATTTAGTTTAGTCTGTTCTATCTACACACGAGCGCTTTGTCAAAACTTACTGATTACTGTATATTATAATGTGATAATATGCTTAAAACGATTTCGCGAAATACTTAAATCAATCATATTAGTATATCAAGAATTTACCTGCATATTAATAATCAAATTCAATCACATGATGATGATGAACGAACTAACTTTTATTTATATTGTATGTATTTTCCACGAGCCATATGTGTGTATTAATCCGCCTGTTGCGGCTGTATTGCAAGATGACAGTAGCAAACCAGTAGCCTGGTTGGATCAAAATAGTTAATCGAATGAATTAGAAGAATATTTATCATTTGTATCTGTCATTTGTGATTTAAATTACTCCGTGAATAATACAGTGTGTTCTGGACTTTGCAGCATCACGGAGTGCTGGGCCACGGGGATGGAAGAAGGATGGTAGAAAAGATGGAAGAGGAGACTGAGTGCGCGCCGAGGTAGGTCATACGTCTGCTTTTGTCAAGCCACAACACGAGCCGCAGCTTTAATACAATACCGTCGAGAGAGTGGAGATGAGAGGTAGTGAGCCGGAGGAAGAGAGTTGGTGAGGAGATCGCAGACGCACAAGTGCAAGCGAGAGAAAGTTCGGTACGGATAGCAAAATGCTGTGTGTGTCAGTAAGTAACCGTCTGATTTGTACGCTCCCTCGCCATCCTGGAAAACCCAACAGACTGCTAGAGGATATGTCAGATTCAGCCGCGTATGTTTTGCAAGAGCCTTACTACCCGCTTCTCCTCTCTTTTCTCGCTATTCCATCTCTATTACCCTCTTTGCTGTTACGTATCCTTGTATTCCTTTCTCTTGTGTCATATTCCATAGTTATAGCGGCATAGTTACAGGGACGGATTTATGCGAAAATTGCTGAAATTTAAAGCCTTTTAAAGCCAAACTTAGAGGCTCTAAAATTAACAAAAGAGTACACGGAACGGTTTAGCAATTTTCTTAAAGTTATTTATTGTATAAAATCGGGATAAATAAGTTTTCTTTAATATTTCTTTATTTTATTAATTGTTTCTATTGAGTATTTTAGAGAAATACTCAATAGAAACCAGTTAGAAGAACCAGAAATATTATTTTTAAATTTTGGAAACTCACACATCACTTGTTTCTAATTATTGAATTTTTCTTCAAATTTTCAGAAATACGAATCAATCAATACGAATCATCTTCGTGTTACATACAAGAAAGAGCAAAAGATTCATTTTTTTCATTTTATTAGAGATATCAAAGATTAATAGCTTCGAAAAATCAACATCCGCTCCTGTACACTTGTATACTACCCTTGCAAATCTGTCGCTATAATTCCTCCATGCGAGCCATCCTTCTCGCGAATTCTGAGTTTTTGCTATATCGCTTATGCAAACGAAATCCCGGGTATCTGCGGATAATTTCGCGGACCCTAGCGAGTGTTTCCTGCACGAAAATCTTCCGCCATATGGCGCGCAGTTCGTGAATCCCCGTCGTACGCTAATGTTTTGTTTTAGATCGTATAAGATACGGCTGATTTTGTTATTGCTGTATTCTACGTAGCATAAAATACCTGTAAGTTTAATGTATTTTTTTAAGATCCTGACGAGTGCTTCTTCAATATATAATTAAATTATTTTTTAAACTGCGGACAATATAAAAGATTAATGTACACACATGTCAACATTATTAATACCCATACTCAACATTATTAGTACCCTACTCAGGATTTTAAGAAGAAATTATAAGAAGATTTTAAAAAGAGCGCTAATCATATGAAAAAAGTAATTTCAATCAGCTGAAACTGAATATTTTGTAGATTATTAAATGTTGATCAAATGTTTATTTATGAACTAGCTATTTATGTTCCAGTGTCATTTGAAAGATGGTATTTTGTATCTAATTGTACGGAAAAATAAAAAAACAATGGAAAAAAATATATTTGTGTGAAATTACATAAATATGCTAAGTTTTTTCGACCCAGCATAATCATATAATATTGCAGCCTACATAAAAAATTAGATTATAATATAAAAAATTAGATTATAGATTAATCAGAAAAATTAGATTAGATATTAATTTCAAATGCAATATATTTTCGAGATATCATTGGAATTTTACAAACAAAATAACGTCTCGCGCTAGGAGCATGTAGTACAATTTTGATATGGTAGATATACTCCTATAAAAACGTAATTTCCGTTTCAATGGCCCTCTTGTGTATGGCCATCTTTATATATTAATTTTTATACATATATATTATACATATATTAAATCTTAAATGTATAGGAATTAAATTCAGATATGAGAAAAGAATTTTTTTTTATTTTTGATATACGCTATTCCCTGATAAGAAAGTTTTAGTTGTGTTACCTTTCAATGTCTCAATTATATATCACATCACATTTTTAATATTTCTGAGACTATCTTTTTTGAAATGTTATAATTGCAATACTTTTGTAATTACCTTGATTGAAATTGTATGTATGAAATGTTCCTGTAATGTATAGGTCTTTCAATGTTGCAAATGCAAAGTTTCTAATAGATTTCCAAAACCCTCAATTAATAAATGCAGATATAATATTATCGGATCGATCGATTATACTCGCTCTTACACACACACACACACACACACACACACACACACACACACACACACACACACACACACACACACGCGCGCGCGCGCGCGCGCGCGCGCACA
>NW_012130070.1:356997-362074 GCF_000143395.1 Atta cephalotes | reverse complement strand
GCGCGCGCGCGCGCGCGCGCGCGCACAGCATGCACTCACGCACGCATGCACTCACGCACGCATGCACTCACGCACGCATGCACTCACGCACGCATGCACGCACTCTCATACAACATAGATAAGAATATTATAAAATAAGGGGTTTCTATTAAATAGATTTATTATAATAAACGAGCTTTAAAAATGTAAATATTATCCTTTATTATTCTTTTTTTATCATTTTACGGAACATTTCGATCGTATTTAATCCTCTTCAGTATATAAAAATAAATAAAAATCCTTAACAATAATTAAAAGAACATATTAAAACCTTATAAATTAATTTCAGTGACGGTATACAAAAGTATTAATCGGATCAACTTTTCTACAATCACAATATACGTTACTAACTCAACCATGTTATACTGGTAATGAGTCAAATTAAAACATATATAAAATGTAGATCCAATTAACAACGAGAAAGGGTAATCAAAGTAATCAGAAAAAAATCTAGTCATAAGTATAATACAATGGTAACAATATTTTCAAATGTATAAGATGGTTGTATGTTCGAAAGACAAATGTAACTTCCACTTGGTGCAGAACGATTAAATAGCTAATAAAAATTACAATTATTATTAAAAAATGCAGAGTTGTACATATTATATTATATTTTTCAAATAGTTGTGAAGTTTAATAAAATTAAAAAGCTAAAAAACCGTAATATCGCAGATTTTCGTAAATCAAATATAGTAATTTCATGGAATTTAAAAGTTTAAAAAGATACTATTGTTAAAATCGCAATACACAAATTGTTCTAATAATACAAATTGTTCTAATTACTTACAATAATGCAGTAGTCAAATTGTAAAATCTTTAATCCTTCTTTAACTTCATATTTTTGCAACTTTAAATCAAGTTCTCTTAACAATGACATGATTCTTCACCGTACAGACAATAATTCGCAAATGCTGCTCTTATGTGCGATAGTGTCGGACGATCAGAGAGACACATACTACACACTAACATTTTTGTTGTTAACAAAGACTCACTCAACAGACAAACATACAGATCATCAAGAGATTTAGTATAGTAGATTTTTTTTAATTTATATCATTAATACTGTTCTTTAATAATGTTTCCGAAATAAGTCTCTTATTATAATTCACTTCTGTGTCTAATATTTTTATGTTTTTCCAATTAAAGCTATGGTTATAATATAACGAATGCTCTGTTACAACAGAATATCTGGATGAATCTACTTTTTTATTATAATATGTTCATTTATATGCTCTCGTGTTGAATCTTCTTAATCTGTTCCACATAAGAAGCGTCGCAATCGTTACATGAAATCTTATAATAATAACTACATTATTATTGTCAAAAAAATTCTTTTTTATTTTTATGTACTCTTATAAATTTGTTTAACTTGTTATGCACCTGTAACCTACGTCAAAGACTGTTTTACTAATCATACATGTGGCGGATTGTGTAACATCGTGAATAAAAAGAAGCACGAAGAATTTTTCTTATTAGTTATTTTTCATGTTCATTGTTCTGCAAATTTTTAAATGCAAACCTTGATGAAAGAAGTTTTTTGACTCTTGAGTTGATCTGTCTGAATATCATTTCTAACGGATATTCATTATTCAGAAATATTTCCACAATTATTTCCAAATTTTTCTGATAGAATTTTGATTGTGAAAATAAAATTGCTCTATCAATCAGACTATATATGATACCCATCTTATGACATCGTAGATGGTTTGACAAATAAGATAGGTACCCGGTAAATCTTTTTCTGAAACCAATCCACATTTATTACTCCTCTATTATCAACAATAGATCAAGAAAATTTATTCTCTTCATATTGTGATTCTCTTCATATTCTATGGTAAATTGTAATCGTTTATCTACAATATGTTATTAAAAATCTTAAGAATAGATGATACTAAATTAGATGGATGATACTAAATTAGATGACACTAAATTAAATTCGAACATACAATCATCTTATACATCTGGAAATATTGTTACCATTGTATTTATGACTAGACTGTCTTTTCTGACCACTTTAACTATCCTTTCTCGTTGTTAACAAAAGAATTGATTTAGATCTACAGTTTATATACGTTTTAGAATTTAACTCAGTATAGTTGAGTTAGTAACACATATTGTGATTGTAGAAGAGTTGATCCGATTAATACTTCTGTATACTGTCACCGAAATTAATTTATAAGGTTTTAATATGTTCTTATAATTATTGTTAAGGGTTTTTATTTATTTTTAAACACGGCTAAGTAAGGTCGAAATATTCCGTGAAATGATAGAAAAAAAATAATAAAAGATTAATGTTTACATCTTTCAAGCTCGTTTATTATAATAACTTAGTAGAAGTCCCTTATTGGGATAAATTTATACGAGCGGTTTATTTAATATTTTTATTGTAATTAAGAATATTAATCTTTTAGTAAAAATAGATGCTTAGAGAGAGAAAGAAGAGAGAGAAAAAGAACATTTCAAAAAATTTTATTTTCATGATTACATTTTTTAATATATTTTATTAATTTAATATATAGAGTTTTAATATAATATATATAAAATTAAAGCGAATGTAATGAGTTACAAAGACTTCTCTTCATTTTTTATTTCTCCGTTTTGAAACAAAGTCTTCTTTCAAAGATAATTATGCGCGCGCGCGCGCGTGGGTGATTCATTAATATTGGGAGTGTGCATTAATTTTAAAGGATTTTCAAGAGATGGCGTAACTAGTACTATCGCATCGGGTCATATTGTTGCTTCATGTTCCAAGCACCATCATGGTTTTAGTTTCCAGTATATGTCATTCTACCAAAGGGTAAACAACATTGTTTTTTTGAGCATTGAATATGTCGAATTTTGTGCCAACAAAACGCAATTTGAGGAAGCTTTGCTTTTTTGCTTCCATTTGAAGAAAAATACTGCTGAAAATCAACAATGCTGTCGGAAACTTATGATGATTATATTCCATCGATTTCAACATGTGAATTCTGATTTCGACGCTATAAAAAAGGTGATTTTGACGGAAGACAAGGAATCGGTCTAGATCGAAAAAATTTGAAGATGGGGAAGTAGAAGCTTTACTCGATCAAGATCCGAGTCAAACGCAAGAATTTGCAGAATTCATCATTAAATGTTGATCGATTAACGATTTCCAGTTTGAAGGGAGCCATTAGAATAATTCAAAAGCAAGGAAATTGAGTGCCATACAAGTTAAAGTCCAGGGATGTCGAGAGGCGTAAAATGACTCGTGAATTATTGCTTTAAAGATACAGAAGAAAAAGTTTTTTGCATCGTATCATGACGAATGATGAAAAATGGATACACTACGATAATCCGAAATGCAAAAATCATGGTGCAAGCCATGGTGAACCATCAACATCGACGGCGAATATCCATGGCGCCAAGCTCATGCTCAGTGTTTGATGGGATCAGCTGGGTGCAGTGTATTATTAGTTGCTTCAATCCAATCATCACTGAGGAACGCTACTAACAACAATTGATGCAATTGAGCCGAGCATGAAGCAAAAGCGGCCAGATTACGCGAAAAGATACGATAAAGTGATTTTCCAGTATAACAATGCTCGGTCACATGTTGCGAAACCGATCAAGGAAACGTTAGAAGCGCTTAATGGGATGTCCTATCCGCCGTATTCTTTCCAGATGCTCTTCCCGATTACCATCTATTTCGATGAATGACTCATGCGTCTGAGCAGCGCTTTCATTATTATGAAGATACTAAAAAATGGGTTGATTCGTGAATATTCAAATGTGTCGTTTTTCCGATGTGGAATCCACCTATTATCAGAAAGATAAGAAAAAGTAGCTAATGATGGACAATTTGAATGATCAATTTGTAACCATTTTTTCACAATAAAGTCGTATTTTTATCAAAAAATACTTTAAAATTAATGCACATTCCCAATATATTATACAAATAATTCTATTGTGATTTAATAACATAAGAATAAAAATATTGCGATTTATAAAGTATTTGCCTTTTTAACAATGTTTTTTCCCGCGCGCATAGGGAGAAAATATATTTATAATATATTTATTATATCATATTTAATCATTAAAATACATTATTAAAGTACTCTTGAGACTTCCACGGGTCCTTTCTATATAAACATGCCAACATTTCGTGAACCTTGCAGTTCATCAGAACGAGGAGCCTGATACTGATGAAGAGAACTGCAAGGTTCACGAAATGTTGGTATTCCAAGAATGGATCTAGACACGGAAGAAACCCGCGAAACGCATAATCTTTATACATTATTAAAGTATTTAAAATACAAAATTTAGGATATTGTCAATTATATTAATTAGTATTTGAATTACAAAGTACAAATTACTTTCAGTCTTTCGATTTTAAATGATTTGTATTTCAAAAAGGCTGAAAAAAATGTTTGATAAGATAAATGATAAGATTAACACCGTGACTGTTGCATCCTCAGAACACTACGTATAATTGAATATGTCGCCATTGATAACTTGAAGTAAGTCGAAACGCGTCCAGATACATTGTCATGAATGAAAAGGTATTGTTATATATAATAAACTAACGAATACTTTACATTTGTGCACCTAGTACCACGCTGACTCTTATTTTTCCATATATTTTGTTTATTATTTTATTTGTTTATTATTTTATAATATCACATTAAACTAGTATCTTTTATTCTTTAATTATTAATTTATTTTAATAAAATTGATAATAAAATTGACCAATAGTAAAAAATATATTCGTGTTCGATATTGCTTGCAGGTAATCAACAAAGTCCGTATATATATATATATTTTTAAAAAACTTTTAAAAATCCTTGGATAATCAAAACAAAATTCTGGTCATCGATAATAATTATTCGTAATCAAAAACAATTTTAATTTTCATTAATATTAGGTGTACAACTTTGCTTCCGCCGTTTTCAGTTTTATAGATGGCTTTAGCGGTAAGTGGTGGTCGAAATAAATAGATCATAGACGTCATACAATAAATTTGGGCATCTGTCAACATAACCCCATAGAAACATTACTTCTTCTTTATCATTAGTTTTTC
>NW_012130070.1:349222-355651 GCF_000143395.1 Atta cephalotes | reverse complement strand
GTTGCTCCCTCTGACTATCACTTGTTTCGATCAATGGCACATGGCCTGGTCAGCACTTCCGGTCTTATGAAGAAGTAAAAAATTGGATCGATTCGTGGATAGCCTCAAAAGATGATCAGTTTTTTCGACGCGGAATTCGTACGCTACCCGAAAGATGGGAGAAAGTAGTGGCCAGCGATGGACAATACTTTGAAGCATAAATGTATAACCAGTTTTTCACAATAAAGCCTCGAATTTCGGAAAAAAAGCGGAAGCAAAGTTGTACACCTAATAATATTTGTAACCAAAACATTTTCTGACATCAGTTGGAAGTACAAATAAGTTTCCGCCATTTGCAAAAGACGACGCCACTAATAAACTATAGTTAAAATTGTTTGATGTAAAACGACATATCGTAAGATTGGACATCCGGCAACATCATAACCTTGAAATATTAGCGATTTTGTATCAGCATCATATATTTTTTTTGTATGAAAATATTGAGTTTTGAGCCGAATAAGCGTCATTTGCTTTTGATTTACTTCTTTATTTTGAAGAAATCTGCAGCTGAGGCTCATAAATTGCTTGTAGAAGCATATGGTGATACTGCCTTAAGTGAGAAAAGTTATCGTGAGTGGTTTCAAAAATTTAAGAACGGTGAATTTGACGTTAAAGACAAAGAATGTAGCGGAAGGCCGAAAGTGTACGAAGACGCGGAATTGGAAGCATTATTGGATGAAGATTCGTGCCAAACGCAAAAAGAACTTGCACTTACATTAGGAGTGACTCAACAAACAATTTCATATCGTTTGAAATCATTGAGAATGATTCAAAAGCAAGGGAATTGAGTTCCATATGAACTGAAGCCAGGAAACATTGAACGCCGATTTTTCACATGTGAAATGCTGCTTGCCAAGCATAAACGAAAGGGTTTTTTGCATCATATAGTCACTGGTGATGAAAAATGGATCCACTACGATAATCCAAAGAAGAGGAAATCATTGGGATCACCTGACCATGCTTCAGCATCGACAGCCAAGCCGAATATTCATGGAAAAAAACTCATGTTGTGTATTTGATGGGATCAGCTTGGTCGTGTATTATGAATTGCTCAAACCGAACGAGACCATTACTGGGATTCTCTACCGAACACAATTGATGAGATTGAGCCGAGCACTCAAGGAAAAACGCGCCCACTACTTCTTTAGGCATGACAAAATTATTCTCCTGCATGATAATGCTCGACCACATGTTGCGGCGCCGATCAAAACCTACTTAGAAACACTCAAATGGGAAATTCTATCCCACCCGCCGTATTCTCCAGACATTGCTCCTTCCACTACCATTTGTTCCGATCGATGACGCATGGCCTGTCTGAGCAGCACTTCACATCATATGAAGATACCAAAAATTGTATCGATGATTGGATAGCCTTAAGATAAAGCGTTCTTTTGACGCGATATCCACATGTTATCAGATAGATGGGAAAAAGTAGTGGCTAGCGATGGTCATTACTTTGAATAAAACATTATGTATGGTTCTTTCACAATAAATGCTTAATTTTTGATAAAAAACGGTGGAAACTTATTTGTACTCCCAACAGTTATTTGCCATCCAAAAGTAATTTAATTATTTATAATGGTTATTTGTAGTCAGAATACATTAAAATTGATATTTTATGGAAATTACTTTTTGAACAATTTTTTAAATATTTTTAAAATTTTTTAAATGTTTTCAGTGATAATTGTCTTCCTTGTGAATAAATATCAACTTATATTCAATGATTTTTTTAGATCAAATTTTTTTGACAACTTATTTTCGATCTCTGGTTGTAATCTAACACGCTAACACTTTAAAGTTATAATCGCACGCTCACTGAAAAAAAATACTTATATGGTTATATTGAATCTTTTTCGATCTTACTAGTATAATAATATAGTATAGTATAATAATATAATACTAGTATAATAATATTTCATAATTAAGATTTTGATTTTATTCCGTTTTTCGGTAGATACATATGAAATGTTCATCCGTTTATATTCACTTTCAGAAAAACATTTACTTATAACTTTATTACTTTTTTACATACATTTTTTAAGTAGCATATCCATTTATTAAAAAAGTTTTTCCGAGTTTAACATTTTTCGTGTTTTAAGTCAAGACTTAGTATTATATACTTATTCCAGTTCAAATAATGACAACTTTAATTCTATGTTAAAAATTACTCCTCGAAAAAAACTAATGCACTAAATAAAAAATTAAAATCCAGATGCCATCCCAGATCTTACTAACTAATTAAGTTAAATTCTATCAAATCAAAAGTAAAAACCCAAGTAGTATCATCTTTGTTATTTCCTTGATTAATGATAAGCATTATTCGTATAAAAGATTCAATGTCAATAATTGGCGCCAAGTGAAATCATATATCATAATAAAGTAAAAAATACAATCTATAATTGTATATCTATAATAAAAATACACTCTATTATTAATCTGTCCATTTAAGTATTACCACAAAAACTTAAAGAAGTAAACACTTGGTATTATTAGATCACGATATAACAGTATTAAAAACATGAATATAAAATAAGAAAAATGAGAGTAACGGTCTTACTACCAATCTTATTATTGTTTATACATGCTCGTCTACAATGCGTAATTCTCTATTGTATCGGTTAATGCAAGAGATCCGGGTTCGACTCCCGGCCGAGGCAATATTTTTCGCAATAAATTTATTACAGTTTTTTAAGATTAAATTTGGGAAATTTGGAGGGATTATTAATATTTCAGATTGATTGTGTTGAAAGTCTGACAATCATATTGGCATGCAATTATAATTTGTGAAATTAATTCATTTAAATGAATATATACGAGTATAATAGTTCAACATCTTAACATTCAGACCGTAGTGATGCTTCATTTAAATAATGTTTTTATAATTTTTATTATTCGATCTAAAGTGCCAAGTGCTTACTTCTTTAATTTTTTGTGGTAACACTTGAATGGACAAGATAACGTAATTATGGATTGTATTCTTTTTAATTTGGTATGGGATTTAATTTGGAGCCAGTTGATATCTTTTATACAAATGGTACATATATTAAAGTTAATATTATTTATTTAATTTGATATGGAATTTAATTTGACGCCAATTGTTGATATTAAATCTCTTTACAAATAATACATATTATTAGAGTTAAGTAAATAATAAAGATGTACCACTTGGGTTTTATTTTTTAATTTGATAGAATTTAACTTGATTAGTTAAGACTATAGCATCTGGATTTTAATTTTTCATTAATTCTTTTTCGAGGAGAAATTTTTGACAGAGAATTAACTTTGTGATTATTTAGATTGAAATAAGACCTTTAATAAGAATATCCTTGAATAATAACTGAAAATTATTATTTGAGTTAGACTTAGGTTTTATTCAAAAAGCACATATATTCTTAACGCCTTTTTTTACCTTTTTTAAAAAGATAAGTTTATACTGATATCACGTATTTTATAGTGATGAATGTCTTTTTGTAATAAATAATTTACTTTATAATTGACCACAAGAAATAGATTTTCATACGTTTGGATGTTTGAAGAGGATCCTAAATTGACGTTACATTAAATATGTAATGTATCATAATATTCGCAAATTAGATTTCTAATATTAAATTCTACGCATTTAATGTAACTTAAAAATATAAATTTAGGAAATAAAACTTACAAAAATATCATTGTATTTATACACATTTAATGTAATGTAAATCTAGTACTTTTACTTTTTACGCATCATTCACGTTAACTCTTACACTTTCTCTTTAAAATCATATAAAATTGAATTTGAATGAGATGACGAAGAAGTGGCTTCCTTATATACATAATGAAAATGTTGAGATTTAATCAAATATTTCATCAGTAATCGGATAGTTATTAAGTAATGAGAGATATTGCTGTGTTGAAGAATAACATAATGAACATTTACCGGATACGAGTATACTTTGACTTTGTCGTTAATCGATTTCAGAAAGTCTCAATATTGTCTTTCAAAGAAACATTTAAAATTTTTATCACGTCAGTCGTAACACACTATTTTTGCAATATACCATCTCTATTTTCTGAAATAATATCCTTAGCCTCAATAGAAGATGCTTATAAAATATTAATATTTGAAACAGCTTACACAAATAAATCAATTAAATACGAGTCAATTACAGTTAAAGTTAAATATTTAGATTATCAATCGATATATTTTTATATACATTTAGCTTAGAACTTTGATTTTTTTTATTCGCCGATTATGTTTGAACTTATAACAATCACAAGAGATACTAAAATGCGGAACGACGTGAATATTGTTGTTCGTCGTAAAAAAGTTCTTCCTCTCTACAACTGATTCCTCACTCCAATTCTGGAAAAATCTCCCTTGATGGTGCATAATCCTCCTCTGTTTCTATACCTCTACACCTTATCTCTACCTTACCTCTATCTTAGAATCCCTTTCTTCCTGAATAATCATTTTCTTGACACTCTACCTTCTTATTCCTCTAACTCTTTTACTCACCTTCTTTTCTCCTCTTCTCATGTTTCCTCAATTTTGTTCAATCATCTCTACAGTATTTTTAAGCACATTCGCTTGACTTCTGCTCTCTTGATTTCTCTGGTTGTGCTCCTATTATGCCTTTCTCAATGTCTTGATTCCCTTCTCTATATAAATTTCTCCCTCTCTCACAGTACCTTTCCCTCCTCTTGGAAACACATCAATTGTTCTTTCCATTCCTACAACTAATAACCCTTCCTAATAATCCTTCTTCTTCTTCTTCTTCTTTTCGCCCTATCTCATCTTCTCCCCCTTTTCTCTCAAAGCTGCTTGAGTATATCTGCTTTCCACAGCTAATGCCTTTGTCTCCAATTTTAATATCCTTCCCTCCTGTCAGTCTGATTTTCATCGATCTCACAGCACAACGATGGAATTACTTCACATCTCTGATGTCGTGCTTCGTAATTTCGACAATTGTCGCCTTACTTCCATCGTTGCGCTTGACTTCATAAAGACTTTCGATACTATCAATCATAATCTACTTTTAGCTAAACTGAAGTTATGCAGTCTTTCCCACCCTGTTCTCTTGCTAATCTGTTCGTTTCTTATAAATCGCACGCAGCAAATTCTTCTTCCTTATATAATCCTTTTCTTCTTTTTTCATCTCTCTCGTGCCATTCTCTCTGGTGTTCCTCAGAGTTCCATTCTCGGATCTCTACTTTTTAATATCTTTGTCTCTGATTTGTCTAATGTTTCTCTGTCCTCCGAGCTCTTCATGTATGCAGATGACATTCTTCTCAAATCCTTTCATTTTTTTGATTTATTTTTTTTTCATTTATTTTGATATTTTAACAACCTGTTCTGCTTTGAATACTTTGAATAGATTTAAAATCTATTGCCAAATGATCCACTAATAATGCCCTACATCTAAATCCTTCTAAATCATCCTTGCTAATTGTCGGTTCCTCATTATTGTTGTATCCCGTATTCAATTTTTTGACATTTCTCTTAATTCTGTTCCAATTTCTCGTTCCTCTATTAAAATTCTTGGTGTCCATGTTGATTCTTCATGATCACATGTGGCCGTGTCAAGTGTCGGGCTGTTTATGCTCGTTTACGTCTTCTTTATCCTTTTCGCCACATCTTTTCCTGCTCTCAAAAATTCCTCACTTTTCAGTACTTGTTATTTCTCTATTTGATTACGCTGATGTCTTTTCCTGCTCTTGATCAACATCTGCTAAATCATGTACGTATCCAAAATTCCTGTCTCTCCTTCTCCTATTGTGTTCGTAAATACGACACATATCTCCGTATTATCAGAAATCTGGCTGGCTTAAAATTTGGCAACGTTTTATTCTCCACCTGTGCTGTCTTGTATTTTCTCTCCTTCGCTCCAATACTTCTTTATATCTGCGATATCTCCTTCGGTTGATATCTCTGAGCATTATTCCTCTTTTAACTCTCTTGTTACCAGATACTAAGATTATCCTTATCCTTCCCCATATATCGATCCATTAAATTCCGTACTGCTTTCTCCTACACCTCTGTCAAACATTTTATTCCCTTCCTAATTTAATAAAAATCTCTCCCTCTTTTCCTTTCGTTCTGCTGCCTTGCGTTTCATTGCGTCACTCATAGTTCACTTCAAACGAGACTAATGTAATTGGTGTGTGTATGTGAGTGAGTGAGTGAGTGAGTGAGTGAGTGAGTGAGTGAGTGAGTGAGTGAGTGAGTGAGTGAGTGAGTGAGTGAGTGAGTGAGTGAGTGAGTGAGTGAGTGAGTGAGTGAGTGAGTGAGTGAGTGAGTGAGTGAGTGAGTGAGTGAGTGAGTGAGTGAGTGAGTGAGTGAGTGAGTGAGTGAGTGAGTGAGTGAGTGAGTGAAGTGAGTGAGTAGAGTGAGTGAGTGAGTGAGTGGNG
>NW_012130070.1:330254-347161 GCF_000143395.1 Atta cephalotes | reverse complement strand
TGTGTGTGTGTGTGTGTGTGTGTGTGTGTGTGTGTGTGTGTGTGTGTGTGTGTGTGTGTTTGTGTTTGTGTGTGTGTATGTGTGATATATCATACCCATTATGTATAAAACAGAACATTTCTTTTTTATTTTTCCCAGTTTAAAAAATTTTCATCAATCATAGTGAAAATTGAATGGCATTGTACCAAGCTGTAAATCTAATTCTAAAACTCCTGATCCTTTTTTCCTAAAAATCCAACATTATCACAAAAGTGGAAAGAAATTGTGAACAATAATATTATTTTAAATACTTCATCAGCGGAATTGAGAAAATATAGAGTATCATTTGCATTTGTTACCTGAAGATTATATTTCTCAAACTCGAAAACTAAAACATAATGCAATGTAATGTAAATATACCTAGTAATGTAAATATACAGACAGTTAATAATATTATATATATTATGTAATAATATTAATACTGAGATGAATGATGCAAATATCACTGAACAACATTCGCGATCTGTAACAAGTACAATTGAGTTGCCTTTACAATCTGAAACCAATAATGAGTCAAATGAAACTTCAAGTTATTTTATATATGCATTACAAAATGATCAAAATCATATTGAAAATAATAATACAAATAATTGTCCCTCAAGAAATATACTTGGATCTATTACAACATCATTTAACATCAAGAGCACAGAAAATATATAAGAAAACTATAATGTTAGTAAAGAAAAGAAACCGAATGAATCGAATAAAGAGACAAATAATAGATTATGAAACACGCTTGAAGGATGCAAAAAAGGTGTTAAATACACAATTTTGTAAAAAATTCAATATAGTTTAACTTCAATAGTTTAACTTCAACACAAAAATTATTTTTTAATATGCAATTACAAAATACCAAGTATGCTCCAAAGATAGATTTTAAATTATTATTTAATGAATTAAAATCCTCATTGGAATTAATATGTCCAGAACGAAGTTTCCAATATTTAAACAATATATTATACTTTTTGAATCAAAAGCAGATAATAGTAAATTTGTAATATCTTTTTCAACTATCATTGAAAAAATTATTAGATAAAAAAATTGTATATTATAATTATATATTTTTTAAACCATAACTATTTTAGTCGATCAATTTTTAATTAATATTGTTTAAAACTGTTTCTTTATTTGTATTATAGAGAAGAAGGTTCTCGCTTGCTGAAAAAATTTTGGCACTTTCACTGTTTAAACAATCATGTTATAAATTATTATCAAAATTGTTTTATCAAGTATTAATAAATTTGTTTTTGAGCATCTTCGACAGCGTATTGCAAAAATGAATGATGAACGAGATAAATTATGTATATTAATGTGGGATGAGATGCCTTTAGAAGCCAATTTGTAATATGACCAATTAAATGATAAAATAGTTGACTTTGAAGATTAGGGACATAGACGCACATTAATAGTCGATTATTTATTAGTTTTTATAATAAGAGGAATTATGAATGGATGGAAAATGCCATTGTCTTATAACTTCTGTAAAAGTTAAACAAAATCTGCACAATTATTAAGATATATCAAAGAAATTATAAAAGAGTTGACTCAGGCTGGTTTAATAGTTGTCGCAACTCTATGTGACCAAGGAGGACCAAATATGACAGTCATTAAAAATCTTATCTAAGGGGAGGATTCTAAAAGAAAATGTATACAAACAAATCAAGAATATTGGGAGTATTTTGTTTTATATTAATTAATTATTATTAATAATATATAATTATATTTTCTAATATGTATTAATATATTAGAAAACATAATAAATAATGCATTATAAAAATAAATAATTTTTAATTTTTTTTAAGGCGATATTATTTTGGACAAAATGGAACTTTTTGGACAAAATATTATTGTATCCATCTATGATTCATCACATCTTTTAAAAGGAATCCGTAATAATTTAAAATTATTTAAAAATTTAGAATTTAATGTCAATAGTTTAAAAACAAACGAATGACAATCGTGGGAGATCATTGAACTGGCATATAAAATGGATATCATACAAATACATTAAATCGTCAACTGCCAACATTATCTGATAAATTTGTAATTAGATAAAAAATAAAAAAGATAAAAGTTAAATGTGCTCAAGTTTTCAGTGCTAAATTATCAGCATATATTGAATATAATAGCAAAATTGAAAGTAATTTGATAAGTGATAATTATTATTTTGTTCTAATTTATTGAATGACATAATATATTTATATATTTATATATTTATATATTTATTTTATTTAACTTTGCAGGAGAATTTGTTAATTCACAGATTCACTTCATTCCACTTCAAATTCCACTTCAAATACCAACCAAGGCAGAATATGACACAGCAGTGATATTAGATTTTTTTTACAAACTTTTTACTTTCATAAACGCATATATTTTGCATCCAGAAAGTTCTTTACGAGTTGCGGTATCAAAAAATAGTAAACATGATTTTTGATTGTATGCTATTAGATTACTATCCAATGCGATATGTAGATCCAAAAATTAAACAACCAGTTAGATACATATTATCATTAAAAAATTGGATCTTTACTCTACATGGGTTTCAAAACATATAGAAAATGGTCAATAATAGGCATGAAGTTTTTAAAAACGAGAAATATTAATCATGATCCAGTAGAAAATTTATTTGGTATGATTCGTACGTAGAAATATCAATTCTACATGTCCATTCTACAGCCAATTTTGTGGATCATACAAAATCTATTAATCAATAATTTAACTTTGATACGCTCTATGAGTACTAACTGCGAAAGCAAAAATGATGATGATTTACATTAAAGAACTTTGTGGAAGATGTTCCTTATGTTAATAGTACAGAACAAATAGTGAAAGAAGATTCTGTAAAATCATTTCAAATTCCACATAAAACAATAATGCATAAAGTTTCATCATATAAAAATAGTCAAGTGTGTGTTGCTGGCTGGATTGCAAAAAAGATATTGTCTTTGAAAGAATTTAAAAATTGTTTAGCATGTAAACAGAGTCTTCTAATAACAGATACAACACGTGAAGAGTATAGGGAATTAGTCCCATAGAGAATATGTACAAAAGAAACCTTCATTAATTTATCCGTCTCTATCTTTTTTAAAACATGCATATCTTGAAGCTGATTGTATTTTAAATGAAAATATTTCTTCAATATATTTTCGCAGAAATGTTTCTGCATTATTACGTAAAAAAAACGTTTAAATGAAAAATTAAATTTAGATTTTTTTCAATGTTACATACACAAGGAAGAATTAAAACAATATTGTAATACAAAAAATTATAAAACTATTTTTATATTCATTTTATAAAACAATAAATAGAGTTCTATCTGGTCGTGATACTCGACATACAGCTAACTAATAAAATTATTATTTTCAGATTTATAACTTCATAGTTACTTTTTCAAGCAAGAAGTTTAATTGAAAAAAAAATAGGTTTGCGGACATACCATAGAAGGAATAAGGAATTAAAAATAACGATTTTAATCTATCAAAAAAATCGGATATATCGATATATAGACGATATATTGAAGTCATTATTCCTAATTTCTTATTTCTTCTATTGTATGCATCCTTATTCTCTATTAGAAATCAACCATATTGAATATTATTCATAGTATTAATAGTTCATTTATATTATATTCGCCTAGGTAGCATTCATACTATTTCAAAGTAAAGTATGGGAGTTGATTATCTATTTTCTTATATAATCTGTGGCTCTGTCTCCATTAAGTGATTCTCAATCGCCTGGTGCCGCACCTTTGCCTTGTTCACGACAATCGACAATAGCCAGGGGGAAAGTTTTCTCCATACCGAGAACTCTCGTTCCCGTCGATTACCAACATTAACGACTTTGTTTTGCGCTACCGCGTCAAGACTCGCTGAAAGCATAGCGCCGCGACTACGTCCAGAATTTGCATCTGACGTACTCGCGTCCGCGACGATCAATCAGCTGCGCACCGTCGTGTACAACTGATTTCCAAGTCTGGTACATGCTATACAGTATTGCTGTATCGCAACAAAAAAGGTCGTCTGTAGCATTATACAGCGAGACCGCATTCCGCGAGAACATGTATACATACACACCTACACCTACACACGCACGTATTGTCTACTCACATTATACACATACAGCGTTCATATTGTATAATATAATTATAATAAAATACGAAATTCTATTAAACACATTCCTATAGGCACAAAATATTCCTAGAATGTTATATAAATATTATATTAAAAAAAATTAAAATAAGTTATAATATTTTGAGAATACTCTATGAATGTTATATGTCACTTATATACAATATCATTGATATACTCATTTAATCCCTGAAACATAAATAAAATATTTATTAACATTAATTTTTTTTTATATTAGTGCAGTTTGAATTCAGTAACGAAAATATTATTTAATAAATATTATAATCTTATTTTGCTGCGTCTTGTGATTAAATAACATTTCGTTATTTTATGTACCATACAATACAGTCTTACAACTGCACACCAAAATTATTTTCAGTCTTTGAACATATATTCAAACTGAAGCGGTGTAACAGTTTTACAAATTAAAATAAATGTTGTTATAATACTTTTTAATGTTCATACAAAATTATTTACAGTAATACTAAATAATATTACTTTTAATAATCATATAATATTATCAGGAATGGACCATCTATTAATATTTCAAGAATATTATTTAATGAAAGAAAGAATATTATAATTTTAGTAAAATATTCTTCAAATGTTACATTTAATATTTTGGAAATATGCTTAAAATATTATTTAATATTAAATAATATTATATGGCTAGGAATAATTTCTGTAGTGATTGTTCTTTTTAAACTTATATTATTATAATTAGCCTGCACCTCTCCTTTCGAACCTCTTTTGCGTTTCGATCCAACATACCCGTATCCGACGAGCTAATCCGTATAAAAATTAGGTTGTAATGTATTACTCTAAATAACTAACTTTGATTATAGTCTCGTATTTAATTGATATCCTGCTAATACCAAATATAAATACAATGTAACGTGGAAGCAACAAATAATGTAACAGATGTTACACTTTATTTATATTATAATTATATAACTTTACTTTTTATATATATAATATAATCGGACTATGAAATTATTACATTGTTTCGTTATTTACATTGTTATAATAAACAATCAGCAATGTAACGATATTTGTTGCATATTATATAACAATTGTTTCATTGATGTTATATTAATGCTATATAATTTAAATTGTATTTAAACTTCTAACGTCGCGGTCTCTATCCGGCGTGAAGCTCTATTGCCAATCGAGCTTCGAGCTGTCAAGCACGACAAAGCGTGACAATTTATATTTGAATCATGAGAATTTATGCATAAATGAATATTACTTGTGCTTTAGAAGAATATTACTATTAAATTTAGTGGATTGTATTACAAAGGACTAATTTTATGTAAAATGGATCCCAATCGATTGGTTGAAATTTTTACTATAATGTAGATCATGATATTCTGATCAAAATTCCTCATAGGCAGGAGATTCAAAAATAGATAATTTTCAAGATATTGGAAATCCCCCCAAATGTTGAAATTTAGCCATATTTTCAATATTTGATATCCAACTTATCTCGAAAACTGTCCACTTTTTAACCTTGTGCCCATTAGGACTTTTGATCAGGACATCATTATCTACATTATAATAAAATTTCAGCCAATTACCAGTGCATACTAAAAGCTGTTCCATGAAATTAGTGAAGTTAAATATAAAAGTGATAATTGAGTTTCTATCCCTCCGATGTTGATAAAGTTCATTTGTTTTTAAATGAAATGAACGAATTTGGCAAGTAAAATATCGCTCTGTTCTGTGATTGACTGAAATATTAATTCTTAAAGTGATGACTATTCTAGATATGCTTTGCTAGCAGATTGATAACAGAAACAAAGTCCTGCATAACTTGACGATAGATTAAGAGCAAATTGAGAATAGAACTTAATTTAAGTAAACTCTGCTCGATTTCTGCCACTAATCTGCTGACATAATCTGTTGGCAGGCTTTGTCGACAAATCCATAATCAAAGGTGGACACAAATGGTAATTTTGTAATCAAATTGGTTGAGTTTATTGTCAATTTGATCGCAAATTGCTAACATTTGCTATCGAGGAACATACAGGGTCACCAAAATCGAACAATTTCTTTAAACAAAATGTTTTTAATGAAAAATTAAATATTACAAAAATTATCCTTTTATGTGGCACTTGGGGGATTTCTATAGAGTACAATTATTCAATATATTAGGCCTCCATTAGCTTGAATGATGGCCTCTATTCTCGCAATGATTTGCAACGATTGCTCTGAATCATCCGAAATCAGTGCTTAAGCCTTTTTAACGACTGCGAGGGTTCTTGCGGTATACTCTTTCGAGTGACTCTTCCTCGCTGGCATACTGGAATCTTCATTGGACTGTTCTAAAGCCGCATATAAGCCACAACGTCATAAACGATTGCTCTCAGGTTTCCAAAGAACCAAATTATTTCCGTTGCTGAGCGCCCAGCGTGAAGACCTTCGATCGTGGCTCTTCGATTATACTCCGCACTTGGTTTCAACATCAATTCTTTTGAGAATATGATTGTTTAGTAGCATCAGGCTTTCTCGGACGCCAATAATAATTTCTGGCGGAGGCACAATATAGCGGAAAATTTAAATTGAAATTTGTCCGGATTTTGATGACGCACCCTGTATACAAATTCTTTTCTATGTAATTATTGGTTTTACAGCAGAAAATTTGTTTTGATTAGATATTTGTCTTTAAAAACACACAAATTCTTTGCCTAAAAAATAACTTCTCTACTGTAAAAACAAAAATTATATAAAAATTAATTTGTGTTTTCAGAAAATTTGTATTTTTAAAGCAGACAATTTGTTTTTAAATAGAATTTGTTTTTAAAGTAGAAAATTTTTTTTGTTTATAAAGCAGAGGATTTGTGTAATTTTCCATGCCATCCATGTGACAGATTTTTTAATCTGAATATCTGTCAACTTCAACAATTAATATTTCGGTCCGCGGGACAGAGCAACACGTTTTTTTTTTGTCAGATTTTGTTTATTTCGTGCATAAACGCGTCCAAACGCAAATAATTTTATAAACATCGGAAGAGAAGAGACTAAATTCAACAATTACTATAAAAGTACAATACATGAATATTATGATTAAATATTCTAAATACTCAGTAATAATATTTATAAATATTTATATTTATCTTTATCAAACTTATCAAACTATAAAATTTATAAATAAATGAATTAAAATCAGTTATAACATATGTCTTTTATATCCATGCAAAAACAATTTTCAGAGAATGCACATCCCAGAAAAGATCTTTGAATTAATTCTAAATGAAAATAAACGGTTCCTTCTATTCTTTTTTATGCTTTTGTATATATTTATAACGTTTTTTTATATAGGCATTACGATTGTATTACTTTATAAAAGTCATGTGATGAAATTGTAAATGACCCTTGATGGAAATAAATCGTTGAAAATCACTAAAATCGCTAAAATTTTTATCAATTGATTCATTTCAGTATAATTCAGTTGAAATAAGGTCCATTGGTAAAAAATTTAGCGATTTCAGTCATTTTCAGCGATTTGTTTCCATTCCACCAGATCATTTCCACTAAACGATTTTATTTTCATCTATGACATTAATATCTTTATAATATATCTATAATATAATGTATTCAAAGCAATTATATAACAAAATACATTGAAATGTTTATACAACAAAAATGTAACTATTATATAACATCTACATAGTAAGTATTATATAACATAATCTCTGTCATTCATTTGAATGGGAAATTACAACGTGAATACAACATATTGCATCCTCGTTATACCTATTACATTCAGATGTTATATCAATGATATACAACTGCGTTTGCTGGGTATATTCAATCAATATTATATCAATCCAACATACATATTCAGTAACGTGATGTGATTGCCATTAACAAATTTATATATATAGTAATCCCATTACTTAATTGCTCAATTACTGATGTAATATTTGTCCATCTCAACATTTTCATCATATAAGGAAGCCACTTTTTTGTTACCCCATTCGAACTAAACAATTTTATATGATTTGAATAAGAAAGAATACTTCCAGAAATATGCAAACGTGTGAAAACGTTTTTAGAGAAAAATAGTTTGAAGTACCTTCGACAGACAATGTATGTTGGATTCAATGTTTTCATATATAAAAATTTTTTATGTAATTTTTGTTTTTACAATAGAAAATTTGTTTTCAAAACAGAAAATTTGTGTTTTAAAGCAGAGATTTTTTTAACTCATTATGATAAGATAGTTATTAAGTATATACTTTGATCAAAAAGTTCCCGGAATTCATTCAGAAAATTCAAAATACAAGTTTTATTCATCAAAAGTGATATTGTCCCCTTCAAAGTACTCCCCATCGACTGCAACGCACTTATGTCAGCGCTTGATCCAGCTCTCGAAACATTTTTCTACTCTATTGTCGGAACTCTATTGTCGGTATAGCCATCAAAGCCGTCTTCGATTTTTCCATTACCTTCTTTCGGTTGTTAAAACGCGTAATGATTTTCCCCGTAATGATTTTTTGACTCGATCGAACAGAAAAAAATCGCAGGGAGCCATATCAGGTGAATTCGATAGCTGTTGGATAATATTCGTTTCGTTCTTGATCAAAAAATTCACGGATAATGATGGCACTGTGCGACGATGCGTTATCATGGTGCAAAATCCACGAGTTGTTTGCCCACAAATCCTTTCTTTTTTGGGGAACTGCTTCACGCACACGTCTCATAATACTCCTTATTAACTGTCTGACCTTCTGGCAAAAATTCGTGATGTACAATATCGTTGTAATCCATGAAAACCGTGAGCATCGCTTTCTTTTTCGACTGAAAACGACGTGATTTTTTTGGTTAGGTCTTGGCTCATTTGAAACTTTTCATTCACTCGCCTGATGTCTGGAATGCGTGTCGTACTCATAAACCCATATCTCGTCTCCAGTAATGATGCGTTTGATGAATGGTTGGATTGGATTCAGCCTTGGAAATCGTCTTTGGTGATGACAACGCGGTCCCTTTTTTGCATGAAATTCCTTCGGGACCAATTTTGCAGCAACACGACTCCAAATCCAAATCATTAATTACAATGTCCTGAATGGAGCCATAATGTTTAAGTCCTCTGCCAGCTCTCTGATAGTTAATTTGCGATTATTGATCAACATTTCTCTCACTTTATTGATGTTTTCGTCGGTTTTCGATGTCAACGGCCTGCGTTCGTCATCCTCGATGGACTCACAACCACTTTTGAAGCGTTCATGCCACTCATAAATGGTTGTTTTCTTTAGAGTATCATTGCCGAAACAGTTTCCCAACATTTCCAAGGTTTTCACACATTGAATCCATTTTTAACGCAAAATTTAATACAAACTCGTTGCAAATTCAACTCCATTTTTAAAACTGTAAAAAATCGAAAATACGTGCAGAGGTAGATGTATTCAAGATGGCATAACTTTTACAAATGTTAAGCTATGGTGATAAAATTTGGTGGGAATGTCAATAATAGATGTGGCAACCTAACCAAAAAAAAAACAGAACTCAAGTCAGCTGACTCAGAGCATCACCTGTGGTAATTTCGGGAACTTTTTGATTAAGGTAGTACTGTATTTATAAGAATGATTTATGTTTCTGAAGAGAACTCAAAAATAAGCCGAAACATGTAAGCGCATTAATTTAATAAAGAGTTTTGCGTTATATTTGCGTAATGATTATCGCGCTTGACTCCTATTATCCGTTATTGTCAAATTTCTTTTAAAACAAAGAATTTGTGTAATTGAAGCAGAAAATACTTATTGTAGTCTCACATGTTCTTATATCTCTTTATGCTTTATTTATCGATGTGACAGATTTTTTTAACTTGAATTGTCGTCGACTTTAATGATTAATACCTCCATGAGGCACAGCAACACTTTTTTTTGTCAGATTCGTTCATTTCATTTAAACGCATTGAATGAGCCCAATTTTAACATTGGAGATCAAGAGGTTAAACTCAACAATTACCTGTTTATTATTAGCGAGATTAATATCCGTATTCATAATTCTTCCTTGAGGAATAAGGATTTCTTGTTTCTCATTTCATAAATCTTCCTTGACCAAATAAGAAGCCTTATCAGCTTCCTTTTCTCAATAGAGTTTTCTTGAGGAGAAGGAGGTGCAGCCTTCATAACCGAGTAAACCTCCAAATTTAATTTGTCACACCGATCTTTTTACTTTCAATAACTTTTAATTTAGATCTGTCGCATCGATAATTATTTATTATAGCTTTTTTTTCGGAAATAAACTGTGTCAGAAGCATTTTCTTCTTCTTCGTATAATAAGCATGGCGAATTTGATTGGAAGCACTGATGCATTAAAGCCATTCTACATTGATTTAATTTGAGTATAAAAATAAAATACAAATATTTCGAATCATGAAATACATATTTTACTTAATAGATGAGACCGAAATCAGTAGACTAATCGAGACTACATTAAGAACAAAACACGCGAGACACGCGGCACGCAACTGCCGCTCAATATGCTGTAACATTTTGTTGCGAACACATCTATGATAGAATTTACGATACAATTTTAAAAAATCATACACCTAAGTAAATATTTTTATTATTTAAAGTTTTTGTTTTACAATCATATACGATTGTCTGAGATATTTGATTTCTATTTTGATAATAAGTTCTACTTAATAAAGTTGAACAGATTTTTTTTTGTTTATATGTCTTTATTATCATATATTGTTAATGTTTTTACAAAATGAACGGATGGGGATAATAGACTAATCACAGCATAGGATTGTATGACTCATTTAGTGACGACTCTTATAGTATTGGGAGTATAAATTAATTCGGTCCGTTTCCCTAAAGATTGCTTCAGCTGTTGTGAATGGTTCATAATAACAGCTGATTTTGGCGGTTTCAGAGAGATTAAACATGTGCTAATAATATTCAGTTTATATCGCTTTGAGTTTCATACAAAAACCTTAATTTTTATTGTGTTTGAAATGTCGAATTTTGTGTTAACCAAGCAGCATTTGCGGGAAGTTTTGATTTTCTGCTTTAATTGAAAGAAAAGTGCAGCTGAAGCCCATCGAATGCTTGTCGAAGTTTATGATGACACTGCTCCAACTGATAAATCATGTAGGGAATGATTTCGATGAACGTTTCAAGGATGGAGATTTCAGCGTTAAAGACAAGCCTCGCTCTGGACAGCCAAAAAAATTCGAAGACAAAGAAATAGAGGCATTACTCGAAGAAGATCAGAGTCAAATGCAAGAGGAACTTGCAGAATCATTGGGAGTAACTCAACAAGCCGTTTCTGTACGATTGAGAGCCATGGGAATGATTCAAAAACATGGAAATTGGATGCCTTATGAACTGAAACCGAGAGACGTTGAAAGGCGATTTTTCATTTGCGAACAGCTGATTCAAAGACAACAGAGAAAAGGTTTTTTTGTATTGGATTGTAACTGGAGATGAGAAGTAAATATTCTACGACAATCCCAAGAAGAAAAAATACTACGCTAAGCCCACTCAATCGTTGCCATCGACCTCAACATCAACATTACAGCCGAACATTCATAGTTCGAAGATCATGCTCTGTATCTGATGGAACCAAAAGGGTCTTGTGAGCTGCTGAAACCTGGCGATTCCATTACGAGCAATCGGTGTCGGCTACAATTCATTCGTTTGAGCTGTGCATTGCGAGAAAAACGGCCAGAAAACGAGTAAAGACATGATAAAGTTATTCTTCTTCATGACAAGTTCGGCCTCATGTCGCTAAACAAATATTTGGAAACGCTCAAATGGGATGTTTTACCGCATCCGCTGTATTCTCCATTGCTCTGATTACTGGTTGTTCCGAAGGATGCAGCAAATCACTAGTTCACTTCTTTCGCAGAAATCGAAAATTGGCTCTAAAATTGGATCGCCTCCAAAGACGAGTCATTTTTTCGAGATGGCATTCGAAAATTGCCTGAGAGATGGAAAAAAGTAGTAGGTAGCGATGGACAATACTTTAATTGATCTGTTCATTCATTTTGTTTTGAAATAAATACACAAAAAAACAGACCGAACTAACTTGTACTTTTAATACTTACTCAAAATTTTATTCTTTTAAAGAGATTTATCTCAGTAGTAAATGTTATAAGTAGACTGCGGATATTTATACAAAAATTTAACTAAATATTTTACATAAAATGCATATTTTGCATAAATTGCATGTTTACAGTAAGATCTCAATCTTTTTACTTTACTTTTTAACAACTCTAACAAACAACGATCGACTGCTAAAAATGTCCAATGATTAATATTCATTTAAGTATTTTACATAAATATCCGTAGTCTAGTTTAGTTCCCTCTCGTCCAATCTCGAAAACTAGGCTCATTCGACTTTTTGCATGAATCTGAATAAATTTTGCAAAAAGAAGCATTTTTCTGCGAATATTTGTGTTTAAAATATATTTTTATAAAAGTCTTATGAATATGTAGCTTAAGATATATGAATCTTCATTTTAATAATTTTAGTTAAATTACCCCGATTCTGCGGAGCCAGTTGAATGAAATGGAACACATTAGAAAAATGCATTTTTTTATATTAGTTATCAGTTTCCTCTTATTATTAAAATATTATTAGGTAGTCAAATGTATGTAGTAACTGATGTAGAATTCATTTTTTTCAGATAGATTTCATTTTTTCGATAAGTTCTTTAATTTCGTGTGTAAAAATTCGAAACAGAAAAATGAGTCTACCAGACCCAGTCTCCCCTACAATAAAATGTATTGAGTACTTCACGATTTAATCGATTTGTATGTTTATTTTACATTATTTTGTGTATGTACGGTGATTTTTGAGTGCGAGCATGGCATACGAGACTGCTATACCAGAGATCCCAAACAGAATCAAAAAATTTTTCGAACGCTTACAGCTCCTCTCGGCAGGCAATGGCAAATTATCGAGAATATCTTTGAAAAAAGAACTTTCCTAACAAAAATCATCGTTCGAAATCGATTTCAACAGTATGACCGTGTACAATCAATGTGCGCACCACAGTCATATGAGAAAAGTCACCACGTTCGGTTACGGGCAATGAGACTAGAGAGAGAGAGAAAGGGGAGGAGGGAGGGAGGAAGGAAAGGAGAGAGGGAAAGAGAGAGAGAGAGAGATAAAGAGAGAGAGAGAATACGTTATTTATTAAGCGCTCTAGCACAAGTCCCCTTAGGTGCCTTTCAAATCAATAAAAATAACATATAAAGTGAAAATTGAAATAAAATCAAAAACAGAATAATATATGTACATGTATAAGAAAAAGATAAAAAATAAAAATAAGAGTTGAAATTATAAGAATATGCACACGCATAAGAATATGTATGTTACTTAGATTACAAGCATAATTGACACTGTAGGCAATCCGAGGACATTTCAGCAACATAACCAGGACACCAGTCTCTCACTATATTTCCTGAAGCAAATGCGCATAAATCTCTGCTTAAATTCTTTTATAGTTTTCGATTAACGTGTATTTCGATTAACATTAAATTTTAGGCGAGAGATCGTTCACAATCTAAATGCTCTTGAGCAAAAAGATTTCTTAAATAATTCGATTCTACACTGAGGCACAACTAAGCTATCAGCAAAGGTCCTAGTCATTCTATGCATAACAGTTAACTGAAGAATTATGTTAGAAAAGAGAGAAGATGGTTTCTCCAAAGTGATAATATTGAATAAGAGGCAACCCACAAAATACTGCCTCCTTGAGGTGACCTTGAACCAATTATTTCTTCTGTAATAAGGCGTAACATGTTGATTCCACTTAATGTCATGTATAAACTTCAAGCAGACACTTAATGCCCTGTAAAGTTTTCAATCCTGTTCAGCAGTAACATCAGTGAGACCCACACAGCAGTAGTCGAAATGAGGAAATGCTAGCGCGGTGATAAGTTTCATCCTTAAGGCTTAAATTGAAGCAATAAATGCTTACACAGTCTCAGCTGATACAACACCCCTCCCCCCAGACTCTCTTGATCCTGAAATATGCCATCTCAAGAAAAATTATTGGATACTCCTCACATGTGCGGAAAATTGAATCACAGTTCCTCCAATCATCACGTCAGGTAGTGATTTGTAATCTATTACATTGTGATATCTGGGAGTACCCATGATCATAGCCTGTGTCTTGGAAACATTTAATAAAAATCCGTTGTCAATCATCCATCGCTCAATATGAATAATATCTTCATTCATTCTTCCAATGGCTTCCCGTACAGTGCAGGTAAACAAGCAAATCATCAGCATAAGTTATAGATGCAATACCATACAATATTTTTAAAATCTGCAAATACAGACTAAAAAGCAAAGAACCGAGAACCTTGCGCCAATGCTAACAGAAGCTGAAGTTGAAATAGCATCCGTCGCACGATCGTAAATCTCCTGTGACCTCCCAGTGAGATAACATCTAATCCAGGCAAGAGAAGAGCTGGAAAAGTGCATGTCAGACATCTTTTTAATGAAAATCGGAAGTTGTACTCTCAAATGCTTTCGAAAAGTCAAAGAAGATAGCAACTGAAATCTATGATGAGCCGCTTGCCTAACATCTTCAAGCATTCTGAGTAGACACGTTTGTGTTGAATTTCCTTTTCGATACGCTGATTAACAAGGATCAAAAAGATCCGCACATTTCAAATAATCATAGATCTGATCACAGACTATCTCTTAAGAGTCTTGGACAAAGCTGAGAGAATAGAAATAGGCTATAGTGCTGAACAAATGTAGGATTTCTTATTTTAGAGACTGGACAAACAAGAGCAGACTTCCATAAATCCATGAAGACTCCATTCATAAGTTGAAAATATGTTCGATTATAAGTACCAGGCATGGAAGAACTAATTTTCATCAATTTAGATTACACTATCTAAGCCAACTGTCTTGCATTTGATCTATTTTTACGAAACACATTATGAATCATCAGTGGTGTAATATAATTCCAATGGAAGTCACTGTCGTTAAAGCCGTTTGTATTCCGAGTGATATCCGCTGTGTTGATGTCAATAGCAGACTGCACAAAGAAATTATTCAAATCATCAACAGAATGAAGAAAAAGTATCTAGTTTTTTTCCCTTAACAAGTCCCAGATGACGGAATGATGAATATTTCCAAGTATTAGCCGGATTATCAAATTGATTAAAGATTGCAAGATAGTAATTACTCTTGGCTGTACGGACTCATGATTGAAACTTATTGGGCAAACTCTTGAACTCATGGTAACTCACATCATCTCTTCCTACACCACACATGTCTAGCCATGTCTCTCCTCCTCGTCTTCTTGAATTCCGCAGTGATTCATGGAGCAGGCATATTACATACCTGCACTCTCCTAAGTGACGCATGAACATCAAAGCATTCGTTAGCAAGCGTTGAATTCAATATTTCCATCTTTTTATCAATGCAGTCAACAGTGATCAACTGCGATCAATCAAAATTTTGCATCTCGGATAAAAACTCACCCTTATTAAAGTGTCTAAAATCTCTGCAGATTATCACTTTTCTTCCTTGTCGCTCTACTTCATATTATTATTATTTTATATGTTATTGAAATCAGATGGGCAGATAAACATACACCAATGCATGCTGACCAAATTCTATTAATTTTTCTTGATCATCAACTATGCACAGATCGAGCCATGTACTGGAATTCCTCAGATGATGAGTAATCTGATATGAAACCAGGTACAGATCAGCAGACAAGATGAAATCTTGCAACTGCAGACTGTCATAAGATGAAGTCAATAAATCCGCATTAAAGTCTCCCACAATGATAGAATGTCGGTAACCAATCTGAAGGTTAAGAAAAAGACACTAAAATTTCTGAAGGTGGCCTATGTGCGACATTCAGTAGAAGTTTGGATACTCCCACCGAAAAAACCTCCGCAACAATGAACTCTGGTTTACTGCAGTATTTCTCTTCAGATCTGGTCAAAATTGAAGAATTGAGAGTATTACAGATGTAGAACGCCATCCCTCCGCCATGCCTTCCTTCTCTATTTATTCTAAAGAGTGTGTAGTCCGGCAGACACATCATCGCATCCGAAACGAAAACTCCCGGACGCAACCATGTTTCAGACAAACAGATGACATGATAATCTGATTTTATAAAAAACTGACGAAACTCATCAAAGTGTGCATTCAGCGACTGGCAATTCACATGATAGAGTCTTAGATTTTCGTGTATCATTATGCTGTTAGCCGTAGTTAATATTAGAGATTTTATCTTTTATTCTTTTGGCCAATATAGGACATTTATTTGAGTTAGTAGCTGAGTGATCGATATTATTGTTAGTTTTACTAACAACTACTTGAGCTCTAAGACGCAAACAATTATTACATTCAAATGCCTCCCTGAATAGTCCTTCATATCATGATCATGTCATCCTTCATGTCCCGAACAACGACAACAAGACGGATTAACTCTACAGTTGCTAGTAATATGAAAGCTGCGTTAAAACATTGTAGCACCTTGACATGATTAGCAAAGGTACAGGCAGAATACTTCAAATAGATTCGATCTATACTCTGCAATATTAACTTAGTTGCCAGCAAGTCGGTACCTTCCAGGCACGAGATCTCAAGGGATCTGATGACCTGGCGCTTCGTGCGCCAGCTCCACTCTCTCTCTCTCTCTATCTCAATCANTCGNATCNNGCGNTANGTCTANCGTTCACNCTGGAATCNCTACGTCAACGTCTATATAGTACTAAGTCNCTCGACTGGCGGTACTAC
>NW_012130070.1:306030-330234 GCF_000143395.1 Atta cephalotes | reverse complement strand
ACTACTACTACTACTACTACTACTACTCTACTACTACTACTCTACTACTCTCTCTCTCTCTCTCTCTCTCTCTCTCTCTCTCTCTCTCTCTCTCTCTCTCTCTCTCTCTCTCTCTCTCTCTCTCTCTCTCTCTCTCTCTCTCTCTCTCTCTCTCTCTCTCTCTCTCTCTCTCTCTCTCTCGCAAGTTTCATCACATCCGCGTACTCCCAGGGGGACAGATTATTGAGGCCGCTGCCGTTCTGAGAGATCGCAACTTAAGAAGGCTCTTAGGTCCCGAAGCTGCCGCTTCATCAGTCGCCGCAGCCCCACGAAAGCCGTCCATCCCTTGCTGCGCTTGACGTCCTCGTGGTTGCAGTCTTGGCTGTTGCTGCTGTCGGTGGAGGGGGAGGAGGCTGTTCCCGCTGATCCGGCACCGGGTCATGAACCTGCATTTGTCTTGGCTGCCCTCTTCGCCGCTCTGCGGTTCCTCCGCATTAAAAAAGGATCGTGGCCCACATATCCTAGAATGTGGAGGGAGCATTCCTTTACTCTCGTTCTGGGAGCCTTGGTGTAGAAATCGGGTTTGTCGTCACGATATCGTTCTTTACGTTTCCTATTAGTAATCAAGGTTTCCTTGTTTCGTCGAATATAATTAATTTGATGCCTATTTTATGCTTCTAATATTTATTTCTGTGCATCGAGTAGTGTTATTTCGCATTTTCGCATTGGCACATTATCCGCTGCTAGCTTACCTCTCCGTTTTCGTGTTGTGTGTGTCCTATACTGTAAGCTTGCTTTTCCTTTCTCGTACTGTGCATTTCGTCTTTCTCTCTGCACATCTGTACTGTATGTGCGCAATACTTCTGTTTTCGCGTCTTACTGTTTGCATCTTCCGTGTTTTATTCTGCGTATTGTAACTTTGTAATTCCTTAATTCTGTAATTTGAGTAATTCTGAAAATAATTGTAGTTTTATTTTCATCTTCTCTATTTCTATTTCTCTATTTCCCTTTTTACCTTAGTTATTATATATTTCATTCTATTTTGTTTATTCTTCGCCCGGTCATTTTGTAACAACAATGAATCAATCGACGTGTTTTAAATGTAAATGCTTTATTTCACGTTTCGGTATTTGTGCTTTTTGTAACAAAGATAACAATGCTTCACCTTCGGCCATCGCGGGGCTGCGTCTGTTTCATCTGACTGCATTTCTATTGATTTGTGTCCTGCTGCTGCTTCTGTTTGGCTTCTTTCGCCCCTGGCTCGATCGCCTCTCCCTTACGCAGCCGTCTTCTCTGATCATTCGGCGCATTCTTATTTCTCCATCATCTGTCCTCATCGATCTTAGGACTATATATTCTTCTCTATCTTCTTTTTTGGCTATTCTGGGGAAACATTACTTCATTGGAGTTAAGGATCGAACTCATCGGATTGATTGGAAGATTGATGCCCTTGATTCCGAAATTGCAATCCTTGGATCGATTGGTCGACGACTCGAGTCCGCCATCTCGCTGCTGCTGCTGACCGCACGTCGAGCGAGTTGTGTACATTGGTTGTTGGACATGCTGCGCTGGAGGATTATTTCAATCGTCTTGAAGCCTCTGTTACATTCACATCCAGGCCTATCACGCCTATCCTGGCTTCGTTGATATCGAGTCAGCTGTCGATTTCAGAATGAGAGGCGCGATCACGAGAGCTGATCATTTTCGACTACTACTCATCTTAAAAGATGATTGTCTTAACTATCTCTCTTGTTGCCGTTTTACTGGGTACCTTTCTGGTTTCTGCAGGGGTTGTCAAGCGCATTCAGGATTTCTAATCGCTTCCCGTCGTCGAATCCGCTAATCGTGCCAAGCTGACTATCATTCAGGAGGAATGAGCTTCTTGCCCGCGTACAGTGCCGTTACAGTGCCGTTCTCTCGGTTTTCTTCGTTTGCGCTTCTTGGCAGTCCACCAGGATATCTCTTTATAAGCGAGCTACTGGCCCAGAATGAGACATTTACAGCGAGGCTCGACGACTAACACCATATCACGGTATAAGGAGTGTATGAATGCGGCGTGGGATGACATATTTTCGTTGCTCCAAGGAGTCATCTACCTTGCATTACTTCTCCCCCGATTTCTTCTCGCGTAGCCTCCGGAGTCTCTCACTTTTCGAGTGTTTCTCCTTATGTTTCTCCTCATCATACTCCTTCTATTGCCTATACCATTTGATTATCAAGACAAGACATTGTTGATTCTAATGTGATTTGTCTTCCTGATTACATGTTTTATCGCTCAGATCGCATTGTCAGTCGTGTAGCATTATACATCAATGGCTCACTCTCTGTTTCTCTGATTCGTTTCGACGCTCCTTCGAATATATGGATTGACCTTGGCGCCCTTCTACATCACAAGAGTAGACGTCACGTATTGCAACTATCATATATGCATCTATCATTCTTCTCGTTCTTCTATTGCTGACTTTCATTATATTGAATCTCGCCTCTCGGCCGTTGCCTATACATCCGAAGCAATTATCTTCATGGGCGATCTAAATGTAAATTTACTCAACCTTTCTGACTCAAATTCTTCTCATTTACTTTCCTTCTTGTCCCATCTTTCCCTTCGCTAGCTCATCTCTGATCCTACCTTTACCTTTGATTCTTCTTCTATTATCGACTTAATTATTATAATATAATAATTTTATTATCGACTGACTATTGGGTGTGTTCGGGGAGACATTATTCGCGCTGTGGATATAAACGCTACCAACACTGTTCTTGGAGCTAATAGCGCAATAGTAAGCTCCATGAACGATTTTAGCGTAGCGTTGATAGCGTTTAATCAGAGAGATATATTCGTCGAGGTTAAGTTAATATAGGGAATTCTGTTTTCAATCACTAACCAAACTTTTCTCTATAATTAAAATTAAAATTTTTAAGGTTTTGTAAAGTATTTTTAACGTAAATTTTTTATTTTCTCATAATGAATAACCGAACGCAATTTCAATTGCAATTTCTATGATAGGCCGCTATCTTGTCACTAGGCCGAAGTGAACAATGTAAACTAGATCAAAAAATTAATAGTTACATTAAGTAAATTAATCAGATAAAAGGAAGAATTGTTGAGCATCCGTTGTCAATTTTAGAAGAAGAAGCATATCTATATCTAATAACAATCTTAAGCATCTATAGCGGAATACCCTGCCGTGCTACAGTAACTTTTTCCGTACACGAAAATTAAAATTGCCAGTATCAAGATACCTCTGACTTTCACATTTATAATGAAATCAAATGCACAAGTTGAACTTCGCAGAAATTTTGAAAAGTTAAAGATGATACACAAGCAAGAATTACGTTCACTCTAGTCTAGATGGCAAGCCATCAGCAGAAATTAAAATTGAGATTGCATTCATTATGATAAAATTTGAAATTCATACATTACGTACGTACGTTTACTCTACGAAATTCTAAGAGAGAAAAGTTTAGTGACACTCGAGAACAGAATCTCCTTAAACATTAATCTAACTTTGACGAATGCTACCAACGCTACGCTATGGTCATTCACGGATCTGTAAACATTAACGCTACCAATACCTCGGAAGGAATAACGTTAATAGCGCGCAATTATAGACGTAACGCTACCATTAGTGACGTCATGATCGTGTTTGTTAATGCTATCTGCAGCTCCGCAAATAGTTTGTAACGTTAAATAGCGTGAATAGCGTCTCCCCGAACATACTTTTTATCTCATCTGTTCACGTCATTGATTCCAGAGTTTGCTCTGACATCACTATTAGTGACCACTTCGTTATCCGCTGCGTTGTATCTCAACTGGCCCCTTCGACGTTCTCGCATAACCTGCGTTCAGTCAGGAAGAGTCGACTGATTAGATTAGAGTCGGAACTTGCACTGATCGATTGGCTCCCGTTTTTCGTGGCTCGCATATTGACGCAAAGGTTTTCTTACTTGACGTCTTCTCTAATATTCGTTCTAGATCGTCTATCCCACTAACTTCTAAGCGTCAGGCCAGGCCTCCCGTCCCCTGGCTTAACATTGCAATCTGTAAATTTATTTCTCTGAAACGTTGCGTTTTAGCTAAATTTAGACAAATCCGACTCAAAGTCAACTGACTGCACTTTTGTGAGCAATTGTACGATCACTGCCATCCATCGGAAAAAAAGGTCATTCCTCTATCCTTTGACTCTCCTCGCAACTTTTGGCGTAACCTCTACTTTCTCGGTGCTTCTCCCTCTTTTTCTCTTAGTATTCTCCTCTACACCTTCTCAATTCATTTCTCCTTAATAATCATTTTATCGATTTCCTTTCTTCCTTTTCTTCTCCATCTTCTCTTTCTTCATTCTTCTCTCTTTCTCCTTCAAGTTCTTCCACCTTCATTGCTATTATCTCTACTAAATTCTTTAATATTCTCAAACGTATTAACCTTATTTCCGCCAATCTTTACGATATCTCTGGTTCCATGTTCCTTCGTGTATTGATCCTCTTCTTTACATCCTCCCTCACATTTCTTTCTCTATCTCATGGAAACATGCAATTGTTTTTCTTATTTCTAAAATCCGCAATCCTTCTCACCCTTTTCCTTTCGATTCATTTCTGTTCCTCCTTTCCTTTCCAAGCTTCTTGAGAGGATTCCGTTCTAAACCATCGTCGAGTTAAATAATTCTTTGACTCGTGTGGGGTTTAAGATACCTATTCGGGAAATTAAACCAAAAGGGGAGGGGGGAACTTTTCATCACGATTAATTTTGGAATAGAAAACTCTTATGAGAGAAAACAATTGTCTGTTTGCCATTATCAATTTCGGAAAAAGAACGAAGGATACTGCGCACTTAGATTTTCCACGACGCCATTCGTAACTTTTTTAGTACGTCATTATTCAGTCAAGAAAACTAAAGGACATATTCTCTTCTAAAAAAGACCATATAATTGAGATTTTTCCATCCCGGAGTGACAGAATTTGGTGAATGCACAGGATAAAAAACATTTCTGTAATTTAGCTTTCTTAATTTAAATAGAGAATTTCTAAAATAAAATCTTTTATATTTGCCTTCAATAACTCTGAATCTTATTCCGTTAATTATTTAATTAATTCAAGTCGTGTCTTACAAATTTTGCTGTATGTCACGTCTAGATTTCAATTTCTGAAATACGAGACGCTAGAATCCGTTAATCTTCCGATTTGTGCGGAAGTGTTTATGTAGAATGGCGATGATAAGAGGGAGGGGAGGGAGAAGACATAAAGAGAAATGTATATGTAGAAAAAGAGAAAGGGGGAAATAAAAAATAGACAGCCAAGATCTGGTTTCCAATGCAATGATCTCCTTTATTTGGTCTTGATATAATTTTTTATTATTCTGATCGGCCAGAAGACAGTCTCGATCTTTAATATACGCGGCAGACAGATCGGGCAGAGAATCGGGGTGATTTCCAGGTACGGGAAAAATAAATTAGAAAATGGACTACTGCTCTACTATAATCTCAAGGAAAATATTTCGTTATACGAGGATTTATTATTATAACTTGAGACTGATTATATCACAAAATCTACAGTTAGAAGTATTATTTAAATTACACGATGATCACGCCGACATTAACAGATGTAGGGAGTTAACAAAATAGTCGGTCTGGTGGTCAGACATTAGTAGACAATTAAAAGCGTTAGTGGAAAACTGTAAGAATTGTATTGAACAGAGACAAAATATCAAAGAGCTTTTGCTGAAAAAAAATTTTCCAGAAAGCCACGGCAAAAAGTTGCCATAGATCTTTTTAAATGTCAAGGCAAATGTATTTATATCGGATTATTATTGGAAGTTCTTTGAAATTTTAAGCTTAAAAATGCTAGATGAAAAAACAGTGATTAAGAAATGTAAAAAGATTTTTACGAGGTTTAGAATACCAGAAATTGTAAAAACTGATCCAGGAACAGTTTTCAGAGTTCGGACAATTTGCAGAGATTGAATTCATGTATATAACAAATTCACCCAAATACTCGCAAAGTAACGATGAAGTAAAATCAGAAATAAAAGTAGCTAAAAGTGTACTAAAGAAATGTAAGAATATTAACAAAGGGCTTTTATTTTATAGACGCCGTTAGATAATGGTTATTCGTCAGCAGAATTAATGTTTTCAAAAAAGATTCATTCATTAGTGCCCACAAAGTTAGGAACTTTTAGATCATAAGCAAGTTAAAAAAGAAGAAAAAAATAAGTAGGAAAGAAACTATAATAAAAGGCATCGAGTAAAGAAGCTGTCAGATTTGATAGTAGAGAATAAAATATGAATCATTGACAAACGAGTTTATACAGAAGTCGTAGAGATTGACAAGAATCCGAATTATTATATCTTATATTGTCAAAGTGGAAAATGGTATCTAATACATCCATACAAAGATAAGGAAGGTTTAGCATTAAGTGGCGATAGTGCGATATAGAACAAAACTTGGGATATGCGAATAGAGAAAGTGCAGAGAGAGAAAGAGAGAGAGAGAGAGAACAGAAGAGAAAATGTAGAGAAAATGAATCAAAATGTAGAGAAAGTAAGCGAAGATGTGGAAAAAGATAAGTTAAATTCGGCGAACAAGCGAATGCGAGATCAAAGATCAAAGCGAAATGTTAAATCGAATTTTCTATATAAGGACTTTGTATTATAATGTAATAAACGAGTATGAAAATCTTCAATAAAAGGGAAAGGTGGTATTGTGTGAACGTGCCCTAAATGCCACTCATGTTAGAAATTACATGTGCTACTACGAGAGGCACTGGTCGGATCGGGTTGAAAGGGACGAGGCGGATCTAGCGTACGGACACACAGGCGAACTCTAGAGCCAATAGTCAAATAGAGATACTCGTAGGAGAATACGGCGTAATGAACTTTTTGTTATTTTATCCCCGTTCTCCTTGAATATAAAGAAAATATCATCACAGTTATAAAGAAACTTTCTTGATAAATTTGACGAAAATCAGATATAAATTCTGTCATCTATATTGATTACACATAAAACATATTTAATATCAATGTTAGTTAATTATTTATTCATTTTAAGTTAATTTTTTGTATCTAAATTATTTTTACTACATCTACAAGATCGTTCCTTCAGTGATCAAGAAATTATATCTATTATTACTAACATAATTAATAATGCTGAAATTTCTTTGTGTATATTTCAAAATGTAATTCGTTTTCTGTTTCAGAGAGTACAAGACTTATTTCAGGCCCGTTCTGAATTATATTTGAGTTATGTATCCCTATCAGGATCTCGTTCAGAATCGTCATTCGGATGCAGGTGTCGTTTTATTGTCCTTATTGTTTATCAAATATTAAACATAAAACGTAAATATATAAATATATAAACTTATAAATATATTGACTTGATGATTATCAATTTTTCCGAATTTTTTCTGCCATTTTAGATCAGCCATTTTAGATTTTGTATGTTGTATTTGATTCTAAAAATCTTAATCCTCAATATACACAACAGAATAACAAAAAACCTCCAATAAAAAAAAACAATTTTTAAAGTTACACGTTTTTTCCAATCCCTTTTTATTCATTTTACGCAAAATATTTTTGGAGCTACGACATTTTAGACTATCTTGCCTAAAAATTTTTGTTCTTTAAACTTTAAGTATTTAAACTATCAATTTAAAAAAAATTTAATTAAAATTCATATATTACAATACGAAATACAAACAAAAGAAGATGTTGGAGTTAGAAATATCCATTGTGGGATTTTTTTGGATTGTGTATTGAAAGTTAATGTTCACGTTTTCATGATTAAAGTATGATAACAAAAAAGGCGCATACAGAAGAAAAAGAACTATTCAGTATTTATAGATATAAGGTAGATACTACACACCATACTGAGTAAAAGAACCTTAGTGAATATAGGTTGAAAACTCAACCGTTTCTGAAATATAAATATTTTTGTACGTTAACATCATGAATGACTTACTTGTTATTTGGAGAAAATATTCCATATATTCTCCTTTCATTTCTGTACATTTTGGCATCTTCTTCTTACACTTATCAGAATTTCAATGGCGAGTTCTAAATGAGCCTGATTCACAAAGAATTCGTTAATGAAGATTTTAAATTAATGTATGAGAAGGAACTCTTCGATTAGGATATTTTTCAGCGTAAAGACGTCACACAACAGAAAAATTTCCTTTAGCATGACCATACAAAAAATATATATTTGCTATTTCTTCATTACAGTTATATATATAATACGCTGACATTTGTAACACGATAGCGTATAACTGTATAATCATCAAATAATATGTAAATCCTTCGATTGATAACAACTGACTGATTGCTGATGAAATCTTCTGTTAAATAAAATGTGTATGGAAATTGAATAACGACGTCATACAGAACACAGTTTGTAAATATTGAGGTAAATCATGTGCAACACGTAGAAGCCAATATAAATCATTCATGATACTAACATACAAAAATATTTTTACAGAAACGATTGAGTTTTTGATTTATGTTCACTAAGACTTTTTTTAATCAGTGTATACTATCTATCATATAAATGCTGAATGTTTTTTTTAGCACTCTGTATGTTTGTATTACACATAAGCTCTGCGGCAACAGCCAATCACTGTTAGAATTAGCGGTCTAAATAAGCTCGGATTTGACGAAATAGTATCTCCGAAGCTATTGATATGATCCTAAAAAAATATGAACTAAACGTAAAATTTAAGAGAATATTATCTATTAAGAGACCGAAAAGTGTCCTAAAATTTTTCCAAATACACTATATGAACCATAACTTTCAGTCAAAAAGTTTTCGCAGAAAACTCTTTATTCAAACAATTGTATCTTGCACAAAAAATGATGGGCAAAGAAAAAAAAAAGCATTTTATAGGAAATTTTATAAGCTTTAATTCAGTACACTTCATTTTTTCTGTAAATTCTTTAAAAACTGAGATATTTATTTAAAAAAGTAATTATAATATTTATTTAAAAAAACAAACATGTTTCTTTAGAAAATGTTAAAAAAAAAGCAATTTTCCTCGAAGCTATAATAATAATAAATAAAATCAAAATTTTTGAAGAGTTTCTGGCTACGAGCCAGAGATATAAAACAAAGAAAATATATTATAAAATAATAAATATGAAAATACAACAAATGTTTCGATACCAATCGAATCATTCTCAATGTTGACAAAAAAATTTTTATAAATGTTAAATTATTACAAACGGAAACAATATATAAATTATCTATTACTTAATACATGTATAACATAAATATGAATGTTAATTACTGAAATGCTTGCAAGGATATAGTCAATTCCTTTAGTCTTCTTAACAATCCAGAAACTCATGAATATTAAGGGCATTTTGCATGTGTTCTTGTAAAAGTTGTCTTGTTTTATGTTGAGTTGTTTAATGTTAAGTTCAAAGATAAAATTCTTATAGTAGTCATAAAAATCTTGGAAGCATTTTTTATTAAACTTTTCAATGTATTCGGAATAGTATGGTATAAGCCAATTTACAATTAAATATATTTACAAGCGATAAAAATTTTTCCGAAATGGAACAGCAAAAAACTTTTCTTCAACCCATTTAAAATTAATATTTTTAAATGGATAATGTAAAAATCTTGAACATAGAACCTTCCTATAATAAGAGATTAATTTCGGAAATGTACATATTAAAAGGCAAAAACGTAGAATTAACAAACAAAATGATATGGATTCCTTGCCTAAATTCTAATATCATACAGTCTCTTTACGGATTCTACATACAGTCTCTTTCCCTCTTAGTTGTTTTTCTTATTTCCCTTCTAGTCGACACTTTCCTTTGTCTATTAGTCTTCTTTTATTATTGTGTTGCGACACTGTTTGAATTACATCGTTTTTGGTTGAGACGCTACACAGTCTTTGGCACATTTTTTCTTCTCATTGCAATTGCTCCAATATAAGATGGGATTTTATAAGCAACTATTACTTTTTCTTTTTTTGATGAGATTTAAATTCTTCATTTAAGAAGGTACTTATATAATATTAATATATATAATATATTAATATATATAATATATATAATATTTTGCTAATTTCATTTCACAGTTGCATAATTGTGTGAATTCGGATCATTATGTTACTTTTTGGAGATTTCTTTATAGATCCTTTTATGTTAACGTCTACATTGCTGAAATGCTTCCAAGATTTTTATGAGAATACTATTATGAAAATTTTATCTTTAGACTTAACATTATAAAACAGGACAACTTTTACAAGAACACTCGCAAACTTGCTCTTACTATTCGTGAGTTTCTGGATTATTAAGAAGGACTAAAGGATTGACATCCTTGCAAGCATTTCAGTAATTAATACGTATTTACATTATATTATACATCATTACATCATACATTACATTATATTATACATGTATTAAGTGATAGATAATTTATATATTGTTTCCATTTGTAATAATTTAACATTTATAAAAATATTTTTGTCAATGATTCGTTTTGTCAATGATTGATGTTGAAACATTTGTTTTGTTGTATTTTCATATTTATAATTTTATAATACGAGGGTAAGTCAATAACTTTTTAGAAAAACATAGTAAAACACATTTTTTTTGATCGATTCATTTTTATTTCTCAACATCTCCTTTAGCTCGATACACTTGATCCAACGATTCTTCAACTTTTTTAAGTCATCCGAATAATATATAATTTGTCGAACTCTTCAAAATAAGCCTCTGTTTCGGCGATGAGCTGCTCTCTGGTGAATCTCTTTCCTCCGAACCATTTCTTCAAGTTTGGAAATAGGAAATAGTTGCAGAGGGTTAAATCTGGCAAATATGCTAGATGGGAAAGCAATTCATAGTAGAATTCGTTGAATTTGGCCATCGGTGCCGAGCACGTGCATTGTCTTGATGGAAAAGTACTTTCTTCTTCGCCAAATGGGGATGTTTTTTCCTTAAAAGGTTGTTGAAACAGTCCAATAAGGCACAATAATTACCATTGATCGTTTGTTTCGACGGAAAGAAATCGATATGAATTATACTGCGTACATCCCAAAAAACTGTAGCCATCACCTTTCTGGCCGACTTTATGGTCTTCGCCTTGTTCGGAGTTGGTTCACCCGGTGAAGTTCATTGTTTTGACTGTTCCTTCATCTCAGGTGTGAAGTAATGGATCCATGTTTCGTCCACAATAATGAATCAACGCAGAAATTCATCTGGATTACGTTGAAACATCTCCAAACATTGTTTTGAAATCGTCACACGGTCGCTCTTATGATCCACAGTGAGCAAACCATCTTGCCGATAGCTTTTTCATACCCAATTGTTCGCGCAAAATTGAAATCACTGTATCACGTGATATGCCCATGGCCTCAACAAGCTCGCGCACTCGTTGATCAGTCAAAACAATATCATGGATTTTATCGATGATTTCTGGCGTAGCAGCCACAATTAGACGTTCTGAACGAGGTGCATCATATGTAGATGTATGACCACGTTTAAATTCATTCACTCAATTGTATACAGTCACAAACGCTGGTGCTATGAACACTATCCAATTCGGCTTTGATTTCTTTCAGCATTAAATTTTTCATATGTAGATGTTTCGTAGATCACTGCGAAACTCATTTTTTTCCATTTTGCAAAAAATACAAAAGTTGTTCGCTTTAATCGTCCACAGAAATGAAACCACGCAATGAATCCGCTCGAAATTTGACAGTAATCAGCTGAGAGATGCTTGTCAAAAAGTAATATGACATGACACTGCGAGTCCTCTGACAGATTTTCTAAGAACTTATTGATTTGCCGTATATCAGGTATGTAAATATGAAACCGGAATTTATTAATAGATGGCCATAGCTGTCAATGTAGTTGCCATCAGACGGTGCCATTGACGCCATTTCTTTGTTCTGACAAAGATTTTCAACTCACAACAATACAAGTTTCATACAATAGTATAGTTTGTAATAACGTTGAACATGTCGAATTTTGTGCCTGGAAACTACGATTTGCGGACAACATTGATTTTCTGTTACCATTTGAAGAAAACTGCTGCAGAATCTCATCGAATGCTTGTCGAAGCTTATGGTGAGCATGCTCTTGATAAATCACAATGGTTTAAAAAATTCAAAAGTGGCGATTTTGACGTGAGAAACGAAAAACGTGGAAAACCACCGAAAAAGTTTGAAGACAACGAATTGCAAGCATTGTTGGATGACGCTCAAACTCAACAACAACTCACGGATCAATGAATGTGACATGAGAAGCCGTCTCCATACGTTTGAAATCCATGGGAAAGATCCAGAAGATGGGAAAATGGGTTCCACATGAACTGAATGAAAGACAGCAAGAAAATCGAAAAACCACTTGCGAAATGCTGCTCGCCAGGTACAAAAGAAAGTCATTTCTTCATCGAATTATGACTGGCGATGAAAAGTGGATATATTTTGAGAATCCTAAGCGTAAAAGATGGGTAACTCCAAGCGAACCATCGACATCGACTGCAAGGCCAAATCGCTATGGACGGAAGACAATGCTCTGTGTTTGGTGGGATCAGAAAGATGTGATCTATTATGAGCTGCTAAAACCTGGCGAAACCATTAATACTGAACGCTACCGACAACAAATTATCAATTTGAATCAAGCTTTGTGTGAAAAACGACCGGAATATCAAGAAAGGCAACACAAAGTGATTTTGCTTCATGATAATGCACCATCACACACAGCAAAACTGGTCAAGGAAACGATTGAGGCATTTGGGAAATACTTTCGCATGCGGCTTACTCACCAGACTTGGCTTCGTCCGATTATCACTTATTTGCATCGATGGAACACGCACTTGCTCAGCAGCGCTTCACTTCTTACGAAGATGTACGAAATGACTAGATGACTGGTTTGGCTCAAAAGAGCAACAATTTTTTTGGCGTGGCATCCACAAATTGTCAAACAGGTGGAAAACATGTATAGCTATCGATGGGCAATATTTCGAATAAAATATTTTTTATCATTTTCATGCAATAAACGTGTATTTTCTATAAAAAAATTCCGGTTTCATATTTACATATCTGTATATTTACATATTGTCTTTATTTTATTATCTCTGGCTCGTAGCCCTTCAAAAATTTTGATTTTATAAATTATATTAAGTCTCAACTTATAGGAATAGATATATTGGTGAATATCCCCTTTTTGGTCCACATTGAGTCGACCAGTCGATGATTTCATCCGATGTCCATTGAAAAGAAAAGAATTTACAATTGATAACTAAAAAGATACTAGAATTAAAAAAATAGAAACTAACATAATAGGTATTAATTTCATAAACAATAACTGGCTAATTTATATCCCAAATTTTAGAATTTTAAGAAATAGTTGAAATAGTTGGAGGGGTTGATTCGACCTTATTAATTGATAGATATTAGAAAAAGAATTTCATGACCTGGTAAATCTTTTCAAAGCATTAGTATTGGAAGATTGAAATATTTCTCTTGAGACACACTAAAGGACTCTAACTCAATTAAGATAATTCAGGTTTTTTATATATATTTGGAAAGTTAAGTTACTTTTCCTTTTGTGGACAGAATTAAAAAAATGTCTAAAATGTTGTCGATGAATATTCAATGATCACTAGTAAAACATGCTCTAAATGTAGAGAAAATCATTTTTTGGAGGAATGTAAATCTGAACACTGAGAAATGTGTGAATTATCGTAGGAATCATCAGTCTTTGCACATTAATAGTCTGATATTTTTACTGAAATTATGACTATCGTCTGTGCTAATGTAGATAAACAACTAGTTCAAAGATGAATTAAACAGCAGAACAGAAAATTGAGGATGTTTTTATAATTTTTCATTCTTTAGCTTATTCAGTGAAGGAGATAAGGGAATATGAAACAATGGTCTTTCTTTGCCTACATAATTTAGGAGGAGACTCTTTTAGAAATTATGGACATTCCAAATCGATTAAATAGGATTTTACTCGAGAGAAAAATTAAAGTCTGGCTCTTCTTTGACAGAAGGTAATTTTTGACATCCTTCCTTTAGAAGACATCTTTTCGAATCCTGAAGTTCCTAATTTTGCTTTCTGTGAATAAATCAGAAAGGGGGGGGGTCTGAGATTATTGACATCCTCGTTATCCAAGAATTGAATTCAGAATTCATTAATCGAGGTGATACTCGAAGTAGGAAAAAAAGTTGAATTGAAATTGTTTTGGAGCCAAACATTCTTTCTTAAAATATTATGCAGAAAACAACCCTGACACAGATATATTGTTATTGAAAGAATCATCCAGAGAGGCTAAATTACTCAATATAGCCAAACTTGCGACAAACTTTTTTCGTAATAACATAAATTTTTCCCGATCTGATCTCTTTAACATATCTTCAATGGAACTCACTTGCAGAGAAATCACTTCTAAATTAAATGAGTTTTCTAAACTGATACTCGATTATGATATTGTTTCACTTCATGAAATTTGGCTTAAATCAGGAATTGTAACATAAAAGATTACAACCTTTGGAAATGATAGATAACATGGATAACGGAACAGAAACTGCAGTATTCTGTAGAACTTCGTTGGATCCTATTTTGATTGATATTATGCCTCCCAAGAATATGAAAGTGAAATTCACTGTTGTACTGGTTAACTAAATGATCTTCGACAATAAAAAAATCTATTATGATTGTTTTATACAAGTCTTCTGAAATAACGATAAATAGAGATAATCTAGGTCAATTCCTTTTAATGGGTTTTTATCCTTTGCTCAACAATATAATATAATAATTTTCGGCGATTTTAACGCTCAGACCGATTTATGTGACTCTACTAATTCTGCTGACAAATTTTTAATGGAGTTTATTACAAATTCTTCTAAGTTGATTTTAAACAATGGTACGGATACCAGAGTTTGTAGCAATGCTAATTATTGTAGTATCCTAGATTTCTCGTTAGTTATCGAATTTGGATTTTATTTCACGTTGGACGATTCTGGAGGAATTATTTGGTAGTGGCCCTATCTATATTGAATTCAATCCGGAGTCCGTCTTTGTAACTTTTTCCGAGATTTTACGTAAATCCAAATTAAAGAGAATTTTTTGCAAATTCAACAAAAAAATTTTTTAAATTAGTAATCAAAAAGATGAATCCACTCTCATCTTCTGAACACATATATCTCTTTATGAGATCTAGTATGAATCTATTATGAGGGCTTTCTTTAAGTCGGGGAGGAGGGATATTTTTGCTTGCACAATATGGTAATCTAGTTAGATTCGATTCGAATCTAACCTAGATTATAATACAATACAGAGAATTAACATCCCATTAAAAATAAATCGGTACCTTGATGGGACGATAGTTAGGAAGCAATCAATAATGGATAAGAAGCTTTTGTCAATCTTAAAAATTCTCCATCAAGAGAATCTTTGGCTGCCTACGTCATCTTATAAAAGTAAACAAATCATTGCCAAAAGGATAAGGGAGAAATTTATGGAATCAATGAAGTGGATCATAATCCACAAACAAAACCTTTCTGGGATATGACAATATGTTTAAGAATTGTGTGTATAACAATTCTAATAATCGTATGTCATCCGAAGAGATGTGACGGAAATCTCAATACAAAATTTGGCTCCATTTTGGTATATTAATAAGATGGAAATTTTCTGCGGAGCGAAAGTAAATCAAAGATTGTTCTCAATGTTTAATACATATAAGTTGATTGATACTCTTAAATTCTCCAAAGTTAAGTGTGCTTCGGATCAGGATTTGATAAATAATTTCTTAATTACCTTTTTACTTCAAGAAACAGGAGATTTTAATTGCTTCTTTTAATCAGCTATTTCTTTATATGATGTTACAATCAGATGCTAAATCAAGATAAATTACCAGAATCTTGGAATAAATCTGACACAATTTTTATCCCTAAGCCAAATGGCAAGGACTTTATAGATCGAAATCTTTTACTTCTAGTGTCAGAAAAGTCTTTGAGAACATTTATTAGAAGATATGAACGCAAATAGAATTGAAAATGTAATTTCAATAACCCAGTTTGGTTTTTGCAAAGAGCGATTTTGTGATCACTGTAGTTCGTATCAACATTTAGGCAATAAAGCATGCATATGAACGAGCGATTACTGGGAGTTCTTTTCTAGAATATTAAGGGGACTTATGATGGCGTGAATCTACGCTTTTCGGATACATTAATAAATAAGTATAAATAAGTATAATAAATAAGTATAAATACATTAATAAATAAGTATAATCTTATAAATGGTTTTAATCTTATAATGGTTTTTTTCACTTCCTATCTCCTAGAACTGTGAGCTTTTATAATTCCGGATCTTTTTACGGATAATGAATAGTACAAAAATGACTCCCTCAGGGATCAGTATTAAATCCTATACTATTTAATGTTTATGTCAAACAAGTTTTATTTTCAATCCTTCTTAATTTCTTTTCTATTCAATTCGTTGACAATTCTGTGATTATGTGTAACAACAATCCGAAATCGGTGATAAAGCACTTGAAGATGGCTTCTGAGACAGTTAATTCCTGGCTCAATTTGATTAATTTATCCTTAGAAATAGGCAAAACTCAATTTCAAGAATTAGGAAATTTATAATTCTAACGGATATTTAATTAAATGACGATCATTTCATTCTCTGATTCAATTAAATATCTAAGACTAGTTATGAATTCAGGTTTAAGATGGAGGGATCATTTAATTAAACTTCGAAAATCAACTAAATTTTTGAATATTTTAAAATGGATTTGGAATGGGATCTTTATAAAATATCAGCCCAATAACAGTCATTATGTTCATCAATGCAACAATTTTGATCCAATTTGAATGGGGCTCCTTTTGATGCACTAGTGCATCCAAGTCATATATCGCAGAGCATATAAATTAGCAATGGGGCTTCCTGGAACTTCAGCAAATCATGTTTGTTGGAAATTTTCTAAATAATGCTCTTTTGAGACTAGAGCTGCGAGACTGGCCGATGCTTTCTCCTGAAGTGTATTTAACCTAAACACTTGATCATTATAAACAAAATTAGTTATTTTTTAAAATTAGTTATTTATATCTCATTTCCCGACACTTCTGGTTCCATAGCGAGAGTGCTGAGACGTATAATTGCCTATGAACGCAGAGAGAAGAGTGAGAGAACAGTGAGTGGAGAGTGTGCGAGAGGGAGAGAGAGAGAGAGAGAGAGGTAAAGGGGAGAGAAATGTGGGAGTGGAGAGAATTCAAGAAAATAAAGGAATAGGAATCAAAAAATTTAGGCAGAAAAAAGGAAAGAAGTTAAACGGGAAGGGGGAGAAAAGGAAGAGGTGGCTGGCTTAGCGTGGCGCTGCGAGTCGGCTAAAGAATTCGGAGAAACGGTTAGGAAAAAGGAGAGTGAACTGGAGAATGATAGAAAATAAGAACGAAAAGTAGGAGAGTATAGATGGCAAACAAGATAGAGAAATTGTTTGAGAAGAGAAAGAGAAGTAGAAGCATACTCCAGTAACACATGTTAGTTTTATATACGTTTCTTAAACATTTGTGAAACATTAGATACGTTTAGAAAACATATATAAAACGTATATGAACTAATAGGTGTTACCTGGGTAGAATTAAGAGTTAAAAGAATTAAAAAGAAAAAAAAACGAGTTAGAAAAGGAGACTGAAAAAGAAAAGGAAATTTTTGAAAGGAATAACAGAATGATAAGATCGTCCGTGAAGGAGAGTGATAGGTGAGAAGGGGGGAGGAAAGAAAGGGAATATAGGGGAGTTGCTAAGAGAAAGGAAATGAGAGAAACATTAAAAAGAATAGGGAAGAAATAAGGGAAGAGAAAATAGCAAGATAGCGAAATAAAGCGCTAAGGAAAGAAGTGGAAAAAGCAGGGAAGAACTGAGGGAGAAAAAACTGGAGAAAGAAAGGAAATTAACAAAAAGATAGAGGAAATGAAAAGGGAATTGAAAAATGAAAAAGCAGGAGGAAGGAGAGAGGAAAAAGGAAGGAAGAGAGGAGGAAAAAACAGAGGAAAGATAGGGGATTTAGAGACAAAAATAAAGAGAATGGAGATTGGGAGACTGAGAGAAAGGGAAAAAAATGAAGGAATATAGTGATAAAAGGAACAAGAAAGGAATAAGAGAAGGGGATATAAGAAACAGGGTAAAGGAGATACTAAAGAAAATAAAGATAGAGGTTAAAATAGAGAGTGTGAAAAAGATAAAGACAGAAAAGAGAGATTGGAGAGAGATGGCGGTGGTAAAATTAGAAAACGAAGAGAAAAAGAAAAAAATAACAGAAAATAAAATTAAAAGAAAATTAAAGGGAAGTACAATATGGAAGAGGATCTAACATAGTGGGAGAAAAAAGGAACTATGGAGAAGGAATTATGTGGAAGCTGAAGCAGATTACGAAGGAAAAGGAGATGAAAGAGAAAATAATATGAGTCGAATGTTAAGAATTAAAGGAATATGCTGTTTTGAGGAATAAAGAAAGAGAGAATAAATAGAGGGTTTAAGGGAATGGATGAAGAAAAAAGGAAGGATAAGAATAGAGGGAGAAGATTTTAATACGAGAACGGAGATGGAGAGAGGCTAATTTGAAGGGAAAGAATGTGAGGAAGAAGAACAAGAAAGAAATTCAAAGTATAAAAATTCGAAATATAGAAAGATAAACGGAGAAGGAAGGAAATTGTCATCAATGAGAAAAGATGGATAATTTTGAATGGGGGGATAGAGGAGGATGTGGAGGAGGAATGAACATATACAGGAGGAAGAAGCGAGTCGATCATTGATTATGTACTGGGTGAGGTAGTAAAAGAAGAAGAATTATACGATTACAGGTAGGGGAAAATGTAGAGTCAGTCGGTTAATCGGCAGGGATTAGGTGAGAAAGGAGTAACAGAAAAAAAGGAAGAAGATTGGAGGAAAGGGGGGAAGAGGGATATGGAATGAGGAAGATAAGGAAACATTTAGAAAGAAGTTAGGCAGAATGGAATGGGAGGAATGAGAAACTCAAGAGAAGATGGAATGGATGAGGAGAGGAATAGGAAGGCGTTAGAAGAAATAGAAAGGGAATTGAGAGAGAAAAAAAGAGAGAAAAAAGAGGGGATGGTAGAAGATGAGGAGTATAGGAGAAAAAAGAGAGAGAAATTTGAGAACATGGAAGGCGGAAATAGGGAAAAAAGAAGGATATAGAGAAAAGAAAAGAAAATATAAAGAATTATGTGAGAGGAAAAAATGGGAAGAAAATAAGAGGTGGAGAGAATGATGGAAAGAGTAAAAACGCAGAGCCAAATATGGGAGATGGTGAACACGGAGAGAAAGAAGTGGACAGGGTTCAATAGAGAGAAATAGAGATGACAGAGTGGGAAGAATATTTTATGAGACTTTTAAGGGGAGATGGTTAGGGGAGGGGAGGAAGGAAAAGAAGAAATGGAGTAAGTAATTGAAAAGAATGAAAGAGAGGAGAAGATGGACCGTGTGAAGTTTGAAAAGGGGAATTGAAGAATTGGAGATGGGAGGTTTATAATAGAATATGGAGGGGGGAGGATTGACTGGAAAAATGGAAAATAGAGCATATTGTATCAATAAGGAAGAAAGGGAAAGGAGAGGTAATAAGAGAATACAGAGGAATGACACTGTTGCCTTGTGCGTTCGACTCGTGACTTACTGTGAGTTCGAGTTTGTCAGCGTTCTCCCCCCATATAAAGTTGACTTGTTCCGATAAGGACAGGAGGCAATCTAATTATTAAGTGTACAACTTTGTTTCCGCCGTTTTCCTATAGATGGCTTTAGCGGTAAGTGGTGGTCGAAATAAATAGATCATAGACATCATACAATAAACTTGGGCATCTGTCAACATAACCCCATAGAAACATTAGTCGATTTATGTCTGCATCATAAAGTTATTCTCGATTGAAAATGTCAGTTTACGAACCAAATTCTCGTCGTTTGCGGAAAGTTTTAATTTTTTGCTTCAATATGAAGAAATCTGCGACTGAGGCTCATTGAATGCTCTCAAATACTTATGGTGAGGCTGCTATTAGTGAAAGAACGTGTCGTGAGTGGTTTCAACGCTTCAAGAACGGTGATTTTGTCGAAGACCTGCATAGCGATGGAAGAGAGAAGGTTTTCGAAGATGCAGAATTGGAGGCATTACTTGAGCAAGACTCGTGTCAAAATCAAGAAGAATTGGCACGATCATTGGGAGACTCAACAAGCCATTTCAAAAGCCATCAAAGCCATGGGAATGATTCAGAAGCAAGGAAATTGGGTGCCGTACGAATTGAAGCCGAGAGATATTGAACGGCGTTTGTTTGCTTGTGAACAGCTGCTTGAAAGGCAAAGACGGAAGGGATTTCTGCATCGCATTGTGACTGGGGACGAAAAATGGGGGTTCATTACGATAATCCCAAGCGCAGAAAATCATGGGGAGTTCCCGGCCATGCTTCCACATCGACGGTCAAACCGAATATTCACGGCTCCAAGGTCATGCTCTGTATTTGGTGGGAGCTCGGCGTAATGTATTATGAACTGTTAAAACCGACTGAAACAATCACAGGTGATCAGTATCGAACGCAATTGATGCGTTTGATTCGGGACGACTAACATTAACTGATGTCTTCTCTACGGGGCGAATACACCACCTTAACCACAAAGGCACACTATCGTCTACTATTCTCGAAACCGCCCCGAGAAAGGTGGAAAACAGCGCCTGCAAAGCATTTCTGCAGGAATGAGCAGTTTCCCCGCGACAAGCCTCTAATCCTCGAGGTGTCTCGCGCCCACGGAGAACGACGAGGAGGTCTATTTGCATCATGTCTCCAGACGCACGCTCTGGAAGGATAAGGGTAGGAATTAGGATTAGGATTGGATATTGGCTTGCCCATAAGACAATCAAGTATTAGGTGTACAACTTTGCTTCCGCCGTTTTTTTCCAAAATTCGAGGCTTTATTAAAAAACTGGTTATACATTTATGATTCAAAGTATTGTCCATCGCTGGCCACTACTTTCTCCCATCTTTCGGGTAGCGTACGAATCTCGCGTCGAAAAAACTGGTCATCTTTTGAGGCTATCCACGAATCGATCCAATTTTTTACTTCTTCATAAGACCGGAAGTGCTGGTCAGCCAGGCCGTGTGCCATTGATCGAAACAAGTGATAGTCAGAGGGAGCAACGTCTGGAGAATACGGTGGGTGGGGTAGGACTTCCCATTTTAACGTTTCCAAGTATGTCTTGACCACTTTCGCAACATGGGGTCAAGCATTGTTATGCTGCAAAATCACTTTATCGTGTCTCTCGTTGTATTGCGGTCATTTGTCTTTCAATGTTCGGGACGTCCCGAAGACGACTAACTGATGTCTTCTCTATATAAAGTGTACACGGCGAAGAGGGTAAGAAAAGAAATGAAAGAGAAACAACTGATACCGGATAATCAGATAAAATTTAGAAAAGGAAAAAGGACAATGGACAATGTATATGTACTGAATTATGTAATAAATAGACAGGGAGAAAAGAGAAAAGAATGGTGGTAATATTCGTGGATCTTAGGGTAGCATTTGACACAGTAAACAGGGAAATTTTAATAGACGCAATGAGAAAGAGAGGGCTAACAGAAGAATTGGTAAAGAGTGTGGGGGAGGTGGTAAAAGAAACGAAAAGTAGAAGATTTCTGGACAGCAAAAGGAGTGAGATAAGAGCCCATTGAACCTCTTGCTGTTTAATTTTTTGATAGTGGATCTCGAAGAGGAAATGGGAAATGAAATAAGGGGAGTGAGGATGAGAAAAAAGGATATTTACGTTGGCATATGCGAACGACATGATTATGATGGCAAAAAATGAAAGAAATGAGGAATATGATGAGAGATTGGAAGAATATCTGAAGAGAAAGGGTTTGAAAGTACACACAGAAAAGACTAAGATAATGAGATTTCTAGAAAGGGAGGGGAAAGGTGGAAAAAGTGCGAATGGTGGAAGGAGAAAAGGATCGAGGAAGTGTAGGAATTTAAATATCTGGGATACACATTGCAGACAAAAAAGGGGGACAAGAGGCTCATATAAAATAAAGAATAAAGAAAACAGCTGCTGGAATGGGGCAAGGATGTGGGGAATAGGAAGAGGAGATTTGGGGAAGACTGGGAAAGGAGAATTTGGCTATTCGATAAATTAATTTGGTCGATAATAGTGTGGGACGAAAATATGGGAGTAGGAGAAGAAGGAAGGAGGATGAAAAAATTATAGGAAAAATTACTAGGTTTTTGAGATGAGTGTTAGGAATAAAAAGAAGAACGCCAGGATATGTAGTAAGAGAAGAGCTGAAAAGAGACAAGTGAGAAGTAGAGCAGCAAAAAGAACGTGGAGATTTGAGAAGAGGATGCAAAAGGAGAGTGAAAGCAGAATAGCTTAGAAGTGTTGAAAGGAAATAAAAAGAAGGTGGAAAAAGGAAGGGGAAATATCTGGATAGAAAAAGGAGAGGAATGATGAATTAAGAAGGGGAATAGAAAGAGGAAAAGTAAGAGAGATACAAGAGATGGAGAGAAGAGAGAAAGAGATACAGAGAGCAGACAGATGGAAAGTATAGAGGGGATTAATTACAATAGATGGAACAAGAGGATAAAAGGAACTGACATACCAGTATATTTGAAAAAGGGGTGGTGAAAGCAGATGGAATAGCCAGGCTGAGGAATGAGATGAGAGAGAGGAGAGGGGGTATTGGAAAAGGGAAGAGGAAAGAAAACATAGATTGTGTGATTATGAGATGGAATCATTGGAACATGTGTAGGAGAGATGTAGAGTGTGGGAGGAAGGTGAAAGGAAAAGCTGGCAAGAAGTAGTTGATAGAATATTGGAAGAGGAAAGTGAGGAGAAGGGATGGATGAAGAAATTAGAGAGAGAGAGAGAGAGAGAGAGAGAGAGAGAGAGAGAGAGAGAGAGAGAGAGAGAGAGAGAGAGAGAGAGAGATTCGTTTAAAGTCAAAGTAAATAGTGTTAGTGCAATCGGATCTTAGTGATACAAGTCGACACAAACATAATTCTATCATTCTTGACATTCAAGTGAGTAACAAACAAAAAACAGAACAACATTTGTGTCGACTTGAAATAGAAAGCATTCTGTATTTTGAAACGAAACGAAAATTACAAAAGCGAGCGAATATTTATAATTTCATTGTTCACAATATCTAATAAATTCATTCATTTTTTTTGTAAATAAATTTATTCACTTTCCTTGCATTTTAAGATACACAATCAACTCAGATAACACAACTGATCCATTTAAACTTGAAAAATATTCATCTTTTTTAGTTCTTTATGAATTAACGCAATCTATTCAAAATAAACTCAAAAAGAAATATACATGTATAGAAATATATTTATATGCACATTTGTAGATATGTCTTTAATAAAAGTAATAATTTAAAATTTGCACAAAAAGTTATAATTTACTCTGTAAAATTAAGAAATAAAAAAAGTCTAAAAAAAGAATATATCTTTGGATCTAAAAAGAATTCTCACAATTGGTGACATATGACAATGAAAGTTTTCGAACTCTTTGTGGATATTTTTTTATACCTGAATTTCTTTCTTAGTTCATTTTTTCGCTTTCTCTTTTCACATTGAAGAAATTTAGAGAAATGAAACCATGCAGGCTCAGCGGGCGAGAATAGAATAATATCAATAAAAGCAATTTTTTTTATTCCGAATAAATAGATCTAAATATTGTTCGAAAAATTTGTTTCCATAATAAATAATGTACACAAAAAAAGAAAGTTTCATAATAATTAATAAGTGGCAATTGTTCTCGCATTTATCTTTTGAAGGTGCTCGTAAATCTATTTTTACATTAATTATTATTAATGTATACAATCACAAAGAAAACATTTGTTGCTTTGAAAATCGATTTTTGTCACTTTTTAAAAGAATACCTGTCGAACCTTCACAAGATCATTGTCTTTAAACCTTCGAGCATTATTTTTCTCATTCTTTGTTCCTGGGAGCTGTTATTAAATTCTCGGAACGCAAATGCGTCATACGTTCGAATAAAGAGCCTCATCACGACGAGGTAGTACACCTATATAGATCGTGTGCTTACGAATTGTGCAATTTTACGAAATCGCATCCGCACAAAATTATTGCTTAATAAGGAAATTGTCAATATACGATTTATACGATATATATATACATATATATATATATATATATATATATATATATATATATATATATATATTATTATTACTTATTACGTT